>NC_083716.1:173429913-173732943 GCF_028564815.1 Eubalaena glacialis | reverse complement strand
TACTTATTTTTTAGACAATTCATAGTACTCTAGAAAAATTTCCTTTAAAAAAAATTTACTTAGATTTTGTACCTGTATTTTTAGATTATAAGAATTCTTCATGGACTTCCCTGGTGGCGCAGTGGTTAAAAATCCGCCTACCAATGCAGGGGACATGGGTTCAAGCCCTGGTCCAGGAAGATCCCACACGCCACGGAGCAAATAAGGCCTGGCACCACAACTACTGAGCCCACATGCCACAACTACTGAAGTCCGCACACCTAGAGCCCATGCTCTGCAACAAGAGAAGCCACCGCAATGAGAAGCCTGCGCACCGAATTGAAGAGTAGCCCCGGCTCGCCGCAACTAGAGAAAGCCTGTGCGCAGCAACGAAGACCCAACGCAGCCAAAAATAAATTTATTTAAAAAAAAAAAATTCGTCAACCTTCTGGATGAATCTATTGTACCATCCTTTCACAAAAAGTCAGATTACACTTTCCCCAAAAGACAGTTAAGAGATGTTTTTCCAAGGCTTGGAAGAAGACAATAGTGGCAGAGAGCAGGAGCCCTTTACTTGGGCTCTTGGCACCTCTAACACTGTCAAAGTGCACTAGGATTAGTGCTTCTTCCTATCCCTAGGGTTTATAATTCAAACATGTGCTTATACTTGTTTTAGGACTTGCATATTATAAGTAGCACTGTAGAAACAATGATCAAAAAGCCTATGGGATATATTTAAAAGGAAGGCTTTGAAATGCCACAGGATCAGGCTTATGAAGGATATTTTAAGTGTGGCTTTCCTAAACTTAGGAGCCACTCACGTCTCTTTTCTGATGATTGAATTGGAGTCCTAGAATGGGCTCTTGTGGGCTATCTCCTGTCTCCAGGCCCCGATTTGACTAACACCACAGAATGAAGTTATCAAAAAAGAGTCTGTGTTCTTCAAGTCAGGGAAAAACAGATTAAATTCACTCAGCACATCTGCCTTAGGGAATCCGAAACCTCCCTGATATACCTACCTAGTAATTTGTGCCCTTTACAGAATGATTGAACTCAACTTTGTGTCTCTACAGAGTTCAGGGTTCATTTTACTACCGTGAGGTCAAGAGCAAGAAGAAAGAGGAAGGAGAAGGTGGCTTTCATTACTGCTCTGAAAAATAACTAGTGTGTTTTCATACACAATGCTAATTTTTTGTTGCCTCTCAGCTCCTCTTCTTTTATCCCGTTCACCATTACCATCCTGAAGCAGAAGTGTCTAAATGCAACAGTACTATATATCCTGCCCAGGACACAGCTTTTGGGACGACCATTATGGTGGTACAACAGGGCATACTGGTGTTGCTGTAAAATGATCACATATTATGGAGATAATATTGACCCTTGTAAATTAAAGGAATAAAGAGCACAGAGTAACTGACATTAGCCATCTGCAGAAGCTACCCAACCTTAAAAAATGCTTTTAAAAATGAGTGAAGAAGAGAGCTGAGAAACTGACTAATTCACAATGGCAGGGTCAGAATATAAGTAGATAAAATAAAATAAGCTGTACCATACATTATAATAAAGAGTTCATGATCAGAGTGGATTAAAAATGGAAGCCACTTGGGATTAGCAGATGCAAAGTATTATATGTAGAATGGATAAAAAACAAGGTCCTACTGTATAGCACAGGGAACTATATTCAATATCCTGTGATAAACCATAATGGAAAAGAATATGAAAAAGAATATATATATGTATAACTGAATCACTTTGTTGTACAGCAGAAATTAACACAGCATTGTAAATCAACTACACTTCAATAAAATAACTTAAGAAAAAATGGAAGCCATAGTGCAGTCACTCTGGGGCCAATGCTTGAGTAGCAATCTAGTTACTCTCTTAAGGCACACCTGGCTCTTTTAGTGTCAACAGCTATCAGCAAAGCCCTGGTATAGCTGGAAAGGCAGAAAGCAGTAAACAGAACTATGTATTTTGGCACTAAAGTTGGCACGTGGAGGTTGAGAGTTTATGGTCCAGTCTGATGCTAAACAAGGGGTAAATTGTGGAAAATATTAACTCTACCACCTGGGTCTGAAGTTAATAGTATACTTCTATGTGCTATGCTCAAAAGGAAAATACCAGGTGATTTGTAAGTCAATATTTTGAGTTTACTTTTCATTTATTTGGGGGAAATTTAGTAGAAGCAAAGTAAGATTGCTGAAATTAATTTGTTGATCTTGGTAAATCCTGGGCAATAAAAACTTGTGTTTTTGCATCATACAGGCCAAATTAGTCAGGGGCTCTGAAAGTATGCATGTTGTTTCTTATCTTTTGAAGAACAAATCAAGATCAAATCAGTTATGAAATCATGCATGAAAACTAGCTTTCAAACAGAAAATACAGTTTCATCAGAAAATATTTTGCATAGAAATTAGCATAACAGCTTAGATATTAAATCAATTTCCAATGTTTAAAATTATTAAGATTAAAAAAAAAATGTCCTCAATCTTCACAAGTGACTTCTGCAAATTTCCTGTGATCATATTCTCACATCGTCTCCAGCTTGACATGATTGTCAAGGTTGGCCCCTCTTGATCATGGTGTCACACACACGGTCTCAAATCTTAACCACAAGTAAGGAGTGAAAATGGATCTAGTAACCAAGAAACATAGGAGTAGTTCCTTTGAAAATGAAGGCAATTTTGCTATCAAAAGCAATCCCTCCTTGTTCTCATTGTCCCCTTTTATTCCTTTAAGTCACATTCTCAAGTTTCTCAAATATATTTGCCCCAGTTGTGCTTATTTTGTTACTTTGCTCAAGTAAGGTACTTAGGGCCGTAGTAAATCATTTTAGTGGGAGCAATTCCAAAAGACTGATAAGAAGGAAATATCTTAAGGCATGGGTAAATGAGAGGCAAAATGAAAGTAAAGACTAATTGGGAATATTTTCCTTCCAATCATGAACAAAATCCAAATTACCTTAAGTATGTAACATTAAGTGATGGCCAAATCAATGTTATGGTATTTTATATGCAGTATGTTATTTTATACTCAGTTATGAAGGATATAACACAGGCAAAAACAATCACAAAGGAAAGAACGAGACTTTCCCAAACACTAAACATGTTAGAGACAATATTGGGGTATTCCCAATATTTTGGAATTGAAGTGCTTTGCATTTCCCAAAATTTCATCAGAACTGAGACAGTCAGTAAGTGTAAGAAAATGTCAGAATCCATCAAAGAGCAAACCAGGGGCTTTTTTTTCTTTTACTACTGACTTTATTTCTGTGAAAGCAGCATTCAAAAGCAAAAATCAAGGAAGAGTAGCTCCGACTTGAAGTGATACTCAAGATATCAAGTCTCAATTTGTATTTGGTTTCCTATAGTGTGAATGATAGCTCTAAATGCTTTGCAAATTGTAGCACATCTGTCTCTCCAGCTCCTAAATGCCATTCCTCCCCATCTCGAACCAACCAACCAATTTATGTATTAGTAAAGCAGCAAATAGACTGGCGAATATAAAATATGATAGACATACATAAGAACCAGTCGTCTTCATTCTGATGTCAGTCCTTCTGTAGAGGAGGACTAGGTTTATAATTTGTAGACAAGATTAGGCAGGTTAACCGTAAGTATTTTCCATCCTATAACAAGATGAAAATATTCACCAATGGATTACTTTTGAGACTAATAATGTCTTTTGTGCATTGCAACTTCTGAGTGAAATAATTCAAGATGAGACCCTTTTGGTTATATCCTTAGTTTACAAAAAGAAAACAAAACAAAAAACCCTCTCACAGGGCTTCCCTGGTGGCGCAGTGGTTGAGAATCTGCCTGCCAATGCATGGGACACGGGTTCGAGCCCTGGTCTGGGAAGACCCCACATGCCGCGGAGCAACTAGGCCCGTGAGCCACAACTACTGAGCCTGCGCTCCTCAACAAGAGAGGCTGCGATAGTGAGAGGCCCGCGCACCGCGATGAAGAGTGGCCCCCGCTCGCCGCAACTAGAGAAAGCCCTCGCACAGAAACGAAGACCCAACACAGCCAAAAATAAATAAATAAATAAATAAAGGAGTTCCAAAAAAAAAAAAAAACCCTCTCACATAAGACTGTGTGATAATACATTTTCTATCAAGATATGTAAAAATATTGTATATGCATTTAAGCAAAAAAAAAATTTTAACAAGAACAGAAATAATATAAAAAGATGACCCTTGAGGCTAAAGCTTTGTTTTGGATCATGAACATGCATGTCACGTCATCATCCACTGAGTCTGTCAGCTACGTCCACACAAGCAAGCACGAGATCTGTGTGGAGGGAACCAGCTCTCTCCTGAGTCTCTCCTGACAGCTACAGCCCAGGCCACTCAGCACACTGCAATTTGACATTATAGGGGTGGTTTAATAGTGTAATCATCTACTTGCAATCCTCAGCTTGAAAAAAAATAAGGTTTATTGTCCAGGATTTTGATGTAAATTCAGAAAGCTGCATATAAAAATTAAGTGCAAACTTCGACCTTCCAGCTTTGATGTCATAAATAATTAAGATGATTAACTCACAAAGAGTGGTTGGTCATTTCTCAGAACTAGCTGTTTTTCATTCACACATTTTTATTTATTAAAGGTGCCCCCTGTACTTTCCCCCTAATTCTTGTGAGTAATCTAAAAAAATAGGGAGGAGGTCATTTTGTTCTCATACTTGTTAGGACAAAAGGAATAAATATAATAGTTTGGAGTTATAAACTTGAAATTAAAAAATTGGAAGAAACTAGTAAGGACCTAGTGTATAGCACAGGGAACTCTACTCAATATTCTGTAATAACCTATATGGGAAAAGAATCTGAAAAAGAATGGATATATGTATATGTATAACTGATTCACTTTGCTGTATTCCTGAAACTAATACAACATTGTAAATCAACTATACTCCAATAAAATTTTTTTAAAAATTGAAGGAACAAAAATTTTTTTTTTTTTTTTTTTTTTTAATTTTTATTTATTTTATTTATTTATGGCTGTGTTGGGTCTTCGTTTCTGTGCGAGGGCCTTCCCCAGTTGCGGCAAGCGGGGGCCACTCTTCATCGCGGTGCGCGGGCCTCTCACTATCGCGGCCTCTCTTGTTGCGGAGCACAGGCTCCAGACGCGCAGGCTCAGCAATTGCGGCTCACGGGCCCAGTCGCTCCGCGGCATGTGGGATCCTCCCAGACCAGGGCACGAACCCGCGTCTCCTGCACTGGCAGGCAGACTCCCAACCACTGCGCCACCAGGGAAGCCCAGGAACAAAAATTTTAAAAAGAAATCATGTTCTCTCTTTTATGAAATCTTAATATATAGTTGACTTAGCACTGACCCTCTCCTGCTTACACTAAACTGCTGTTCCACTGAAAATGTGATGTGACTTAGAAAGCGCTAGCCATCAACATCAAATGCAGTTAATACTGGGGATGGTGAATTGTTAAACTAAAACAAATTTAGATTAAACCGTAGATGAAAATAGTACCACTAACTGAGCGATCTACCAAGTTTCATTCTAATTTTCCTTTTTCATCAATTCATCCATCAAATAGTACTAGGCATCATGAATCTTGGAGTTCTAATTCTATATTTGACATGAAGTCTTCCTTCTGGTCTTTATATGATAAATTGTGTGTTTATATGATACATCACTTAAAGTTTACACATTAAAATCCTTAAGCAAAATATTCGAAAGACAGTATAATATAAAGTGTTTTGCTAAATCTGGGCCCTGCATTCTGTTCAGTTCTGCCCCAAACAGACTGGAAGTTGGGAAATTTCTTTCCTGTTCCATATATTCAACTGGCCATCTGACCTTATTACTAGTGAGAACAATTTCACAGAATTGTGATCAATATTATCACCTCTTTTCTCTGTTCACACTATGTATATTCTTTTAGATAACATTAAAATTTTCCAAGGAACCTAAGATTTCTACAGAGCTGATATTAACATTTACATATGGAACATTCATTATTACTGAGGTCTTTATTGTCTTCTCATTTTTAAAGAATGCTTCTTTATTATAAGCATACAGTATTACTAATGAATTAGAGAAAATATTATCCTATCCTGATACCTGGAAAATAATAAATTGTTAGATAATGTACTTAATTCAAAATCTGAATTCTAAACTTGCTGATCTCCATTATACAGATTAGATTAATGGGCACCTTCATTTCTCAGTCTCTCCATTAGTATTTTCAGAATTACGTTTATCTACCTCACAGGAATATTATCAGAAATAATTACCTTTGTTAAAAGCCTTAGGAATCACAGATGGAAAGCATTACATATGCAGACTACTATCTTGGTATTGCTGTTAAACCAAACAAAAAGTGTGTTTCTTTATTATTATCAGTGAGAAAATAAGTACCACCTAACTTCCCAGCTTGTTCCTTTAATCTCTCATATGTGCAATTAAACCCTAAAACTTCATGCTTAAGAAATATATTTCTCTGCTACTAAAGTAACAGCTATTTCCAAAATATATAAACTTAAACTCTCATTTTATTAAAATCTCAACATGGATACCATCGTAAGACCATACATACCGTTTCTTTAATTGGGAAAAAAAGGTGGTCATTACTAAACATAAATATTCGCAGTTCTGGCTGCAGTCCAAGTTGTAAGCACTTTCCTCTGCTGTCTCAGCAATTCTCCTGATGTCAAAGACACATTAAAATAAATGGGAACCATATGGGTCCGCAGCAGAATACCCACGCTCTTACAACGGAGAGGGCAATGCAATTCATTACCACCATCGGAGAAATATTTTGGGGATATAGAATATCTCAATGCAAAATAAAGCTGCATGAGGCAGGCCATTTGATTAAAATGCTCACACAATGACAGAAGGAGACATTTGCTATTCTTTGGCTCTACTAACCTGTTTTGCTGCTTTTTACATTTTCTCAGTACCACCGTGAGCCTCTCCTGTTAGAAGGATTAAACAGCATTTCCCACCTGCTCAATGACTTTCCCACACAGTATCTCATCTGATCCAACAATATAGCCCCATCAAGCCTTGATAATCTTGATAATCCAGGTCAGAACATCACTGAAGAACAATAACAACAAAACAAAGCAAAATCCTCTAAAACAACAAGAGCAACAAAACTCTTCTAAGATCAAGTCATTCTGGAGAACAACACTGGGTCAAAGATAGTACACTTGAACTTTGAACTTTCCCAGGAAGGATGAAATCTGGAATCACATTTTTTTTTTTTTACCCTTAAGCCTAAGAAGTCTTTATTATACTTATCCCCAATAAAAATCCAAATCATTAAAAACATAAAAGGAAGAAATTCATCAATGCTGTATTATTGGCTCCATATGTTAGAAATTCTAAATTTCAAAAAGAGATCCAGAGCTGCAGAGTTGGGATTAAAGCAGAGGCTGGGAAGGCAGCTGGGAGGGGGGCAGCTGGGGTTACTGAGGTACCTTCTGTTTCCTGGTTGTCAATGAGTGACTTGGGAGGCTTGTAAACGTCAAAAAAAAAAAAAGAAAAGAAAAGAAAAGAAAAACTTTATGATTTTTCTACAAACATACATATTTTTTGATTGAGCATATTCTTCAAGTTCTCATAATCCTCTCATTGTCTGTTTTAACACTTTTTAAAACTATGAATACGGAAATCTCTAAAGTATCACGTCGGGCATAAAATTACTACCCAATATCTAACAGTACTAGAAAAATAAATTGAGACTCAGCTCAAATGCCAACTTCAGGAACACTTGCATAGAATCCCTAAGATGAGGTAAATGCTCTTTCTACACATTTCCAGAACATCTCTGCCTTGGTACAGATAATATGAGTGTGTGTTTCTCCTCCACTGCCTGGTAAGGACCTAGGGGGCAACGACTGCATTTTGCTCCCTGGGGAACCCTCAGCGTACAGCACAGAGCCGGGCACCGAGGACTCACTCGATTAATGTCTGTGTAACTAAATTCAATGAATGAATAACTGAACTATGGGCTAAATAAGTAAACATATACATTTCCTAAATATATTTTCCTTAATTTTAAATGATAAGATGACATTTGACAGTTTTCCCCTAAAGCCTCATGGTCAGCATCTTCCTTCCTCACTAATTTCTATTCACTTTATTTTCCAGAGACATCTTCCAATAAAAAACATTATATACTGAAAAGGGGACACATCGCCCTCATGGCTTGAGGGTACACATAACTTTTGTATTACAAACCATTTGAAATATGCTATATTTTACATTTCACTAGACCTAACATAAAAAACAAACCCTGGCACCATAATAAACCTCTAAATAATCCATTAATAATGAGTTGGTAAACCCATCTCTAAAAAGCAAGTAGCTGGTAGGGGAAAGAGTTATCTGAATATTATAAAACGGTTTTGAAAGAGAAATCCTGTTGATAAAATATCACTAATTGGTATTGACCTCTGGCAAAAACAGGATTGAAATTCGTGCCTTCAGCAGTTCATTAGTGATAGATCTACAAAACAATTCTGTCTCTTAGTATTTAAATTGTTATCTTTGCCTTAAAGTAGTTACTTACCTTAAAATATCATATTGCACAAGATTTATTAATTTCCTATGAAATTTTATAATAACAGCCATATTCTAAGTCATCTAATTTTTCTCTTTTTGTTGACAGTGGTGATTAAACATAAGTAAAAACCATGGTTGATGAACTCCTGAGAAAAGTTACAGAAGCAAGCAAGGAGGATTTAAATTTTTATTGAAATATGAAAGCAAGATAGAATTGATACAATACGGGCTAGAATGTAAACTGAATGAAGGCAGAGATTTGTTTTCTCTGGGACGATTTTACCTTGACACTAAAGAGTTATCTTGTTAATGTTTTGCAGATGGGGGCAAAAACATGAGTTTCTGGGTCAGAAACAAACTACTTCATTGTTCACAGTACAGCAAGCAGCACGAGCTTCTTGTTCTTGTTGGTACTCCTTGTCCCCCAGATTCTACGGGGGCAATGTGGAGGGGTCAAATAGATGCTACATGCATAGTAGGTTTGCATTGTATCGAAAGCATAATAAGTTTGGGAACCCACTTTTTTTTTAGTAAGCAGTAAGCAAGCCTGCACTTTGTCTTGGAAGGAAGGAGACATTACCTCATCCTTCAGGGTTGCTTGCTACAAACACAACACTGAGAAATGGCCCAGGTGTAGAGGGGACAGGGCAGTGCATTCTTCGCATCCTCAGAAAGACATGTAGGAATGCAAAAACCCACAGAGAAGGGTCTCCCAAAAGATTTTTTATTTATTTTGTTCATTCATATATCCCAAGCACCTAGAATAGTGTGGGGATATATTTAATACATAGTTTTTTAATGAATGAGTGGAATTTATTGATAGGGTTCTACTTTTATTAAACTCTGTAATTCTTGCAAAATAAAAATTTCATAAGCACCTACATCATAACTATTTATTACTTAGCATGTGAAAGCAATATTCAAAACACATAAAGAGACAATTTTCCCTATAAAGAGTCTATGAACTAAAGAGTTTCCTAGAGAATGCTTTGTGAGGTATTTTTATTCCTGTAAAGTATAGCATTGTTCCTCTCGGTCTCTTCATAGCTCACAGATATTTCCCTTTGCAAACATCTTGCCAAAGGGCAGAATCAGTCCAAAGTCCTTGGGAATGATTTTGGCAGCTCCCAGGAGTGGTACCAGTTACGATTTGCTATCACATCTATGGGGCATGTAAGGGAATACAGGTGTCCCGCGGTATCCATGGGAAATTGGTTCTAGGACCCCCATGGAAACAAAGCCCATGGATACTCAAGTCCCTTATATAAATTAGTATAATATTTGCACATAACCTATGTACATCCTCCTGTATACTTTAAATCATCTCAAGATTACTTATAATAGCTAATACAATGTAAATGCTATGTAGATTATTGTAAATACAATGTAAATATTATGTAAATAGTTGCCAGAGCATGGCAAATTCATGTTTCTCTTCTTGAAACTTTCTGGAATTATTTTCTGAATATTTTTGATCATTCATTGGTTGAATCCGCAGATGCAGAATCCATGGACATGGGGGACCAACTGTGTGTATCCATATATATTCTCAGGTACCTCTGGAGGTATAGAAACAGTCCTCCTTTTGGGATCTATGTTTTCCCTTTCCTATGCTACTCTTATGACATATGGGTTGTTACAAGAAATATTTTTTCCAAAGCTAAATGTGACCTCAGGTTCGGGTTATGTAAGGGAGAAGCAAAGGCGTAAAAAGGTTTCTTTTCCTTCTACATATTAGGATTTTATATTCCTGGGGATGGAAGAGAAAAAATGAGCAGAATGAGTCTACTGTGTTTAATAAAAGCAGGATTCAGCCTCTTCTATCTTCAAGAGCACCACTTCTCCATGATTTCTATGTTTCTTTTATTGTCTGGAGTGAACTCAAACTTGGAATCTTGGTTCTCAGCATTTTCCACTAACCAGTTCCCTGACCTCCCTCTCATGTATATATGGTCTTCAATGTTGCTAAGACCAAGTTTTAAGTGACTTTCACAAGCAAAATACTCATCTCCAACCCCTGCCACAGACCAATTCATTCACCAAAGGGAGTTGGTGCTGGGAGTTGGCAAAAGGAAAAATGTGAGACGCAGAATCAATTTGAGGTAGACCCTGCCTTGACCCCCAGACTTCTGGCCTTTGATCAAGAATTCAGTAGGGATAACGTAGGATGTTTTTTGAGTATGTGAATAATCTTGGAAGAGTTATGGGAC
Source organism: Eubalaena glacialis (assembly GCF_028564815.1). Classification (NCBI taxonomy): domain Eukaryota; kingdom Metazoa; phylum Chordata; class Mammalia; order Artiodactyla; family Balaenidae; genus Eubalaena; species Eubalaena glacialis. Next base: position 173,722,225 of record NC_083716.1, on the reverse strand, counting down.
TATTATTGTTCCCAGATGGTAATGGATATAATTACTTTCCATCAACAGAAGAAGTTACCCCTTTTTCTTTTCCAAGTCATTGAAATTAAGAAAGACTAGAGGAGGCCATAGGTAGCTTTGAGCAAAGAACTCTTTGGGGAGGGGACGTCTGGGTACAAGGATCCAGGGTGCCCCAGGGCAGCTTAGGCGTGTTAGGGAAAGATAAACCAGGACTTGGTGAACTGTTGCTGTTATCTAGTTTAAAATTCCATGCAATCTGTTACTACAATCTATGGCTACACATTTCGATAATCTATACATAAAGTAAGGATATTTGTACATATGCCAATTTTAATGATAAAGGTGTGTAATCACAAAGTTTGGAAACTTACTAGTACATAAGAGGTGAAATTGTAAAAGACAAACTTGGATAATTTTAAAGTGTTGCTTCTATCATTGAAGTTTTATTTGTGTATTCACCGTGTGCCAAGGACCTTTCTTATTGCTTTATAGGTAGTAATTCATTGAATCCTCACACCAATACAAGCATGGTTTGAATAGGTAGAACTGTTCAATTTTGTAGCTGAAACTGAGGTCCGGAGAGGTGAAGCTGTTTCCCAAAACCTCACAGCCGGTAGCAGGGCAGCCTGATCTGAATTCAGACAGTGTCAATCCATAGCTCAAGCTGTTAATCTTGACTATATCCTGCCTCTCTTCTTTAGTTCTGGAATGGGCTAATACTCTTTTTTCTTCCTTCTTATATTCCATGAACACCTGCTCTCAGGACTCAGAAAAAATCTAGAATTACGGCAATGATAATCTAGCTGCATTATTAAGAAACCAGGAAGAGAGAAAGCAAGTTGCTTGTGTTTTAGAAGCAGTTAGAAGCAACATAGGTAGTAAACCATCGTAAGCCTCTGCTGTTTTATCACCAGAATGCTAGTGGCCTTGAGCTATAAATCCTAATGACACAGGCTTTGGAGTCAGACACACCAGCAGGTTCATTGCTAACTTAGGTCAGTTACTTAACCCCTGTTTCCTTATCTCGGACCTCCCAGGGCTGCTGTGACAAAGTAGAGGTTATAAACATGAACTCTGGAGCCAAAGCACTTAGTTCAAATCCTGGGTCTGCCATTTACTTGCTGTGTGACCTTGGACAAGTTACTTACTCCCTCTATGACTCATGTATAAAATAGTTTTAATAGTAAAACCTACTGCATAGTGTTGTTACAAGGATTAAACAAATTAACATTTGTCAAGCATTAAACAAAGCTTGGCGCATAGTAAGTACTATATGTTTGTTAAATAAAAATAAAGAAATTAATAAATCATTCATATAATTTGAATTCACATAAATCATTTCTATAGAGCAGTAGAGTATCTGAAATGGAGTGATTGACATTTGTTAACTATTCATTGGCAGGGACTAGTCCTGTATGACAAGTGTTTTACAATGAAAATGCTTTCTTCTGTACTTTAAATGTAGAATATTCTGAACTTTAAATATATTTCTTTTCATTTTTGGTACATTTTGGCCATTGAGTATCTGACATATATATATATCTGACATAGCTGACATACATATTTTGGGAATTATGCTAAGTCCTAGGGCTGTAACTGAATAAAAGACAAAAGGTACCCCTAAGGGACATTTAGTCTAAGGAGGATATTTTAATCTTGATTTTGTGGAGGAGACAATGGAGGCTCGGCGTGGTTCTCATCCAAGGTCACAAGCTGGCAAATGAGCCTCACGTTCAACTCTGTCTGGCTTCACGCTGGTGCCCTTTGCATTGCCCTGCTCTGCCCTTTCTCCTCAGGTGTCGGCATACCTGCTTTGCCATTCTCAGTTTTGCTCCTTCCTTGCCGTGGGTATTGCAACTCCCGTCTATACTTCAAAATTATAGGATTTAAAGAACACTTTTCTTTTTACTTGTTCCCTTCAACATGAATTGACTTACATTTATCCGTCTATTCATTTCTTTACTCACCCATATTTATCACCATTTATCTGTGGCCAGATCACTAAGATATGAAGATACAGTCAATCCTCATTATTCATGGATTCTGTATTTGTGAATTTGCCTACTTGCCGAAACTTATGTGTAACCTCCAATCAATACTCACGGCACTTTCATGGTCATTCACAGACATGCCCAGAGCAGTGAAAAGTTTGAGTAGCCTCATGTTCTCAGCTGAGACTGAACGAGGGGACTGCCTGCCTCTCTGTTTCAGCTCTCCTAGTGTAAACCAGCATCCTTCACGTAGTAGGTTTAGTGCCACAGGATTTGCACTTTGGGGCTTCTTGTTGGTCTTTTTGCTGTTTAAAATGGCCCCAAAGCGTAGCGCTGAAATGTTCTCTAGTATTCCTAAGTGCAAGGCTGTGATGTGCCTTCCAGAGAAAATATACACGTGTTAGATAAGCTTTGTTGGGGCGTGAGTCACAGTGCTTTTGGCCATGAGTTTAACATTAATCAATCAACAATAAATATTAAATAAGGTGTCTTGAAATAGAAACACACTAAACAAGGTATGTATTGATCGGTGGATGAAAATGTTATGACCAGAGGCTCCTAGAAACCTAGCCCTGTATTTCTCCTAGGAGCAGTGCTTCAGTATTTGCTAATTTGGTGTTTGCTGCAACTTTATAGAACACAACTACCATGAATAATGAGAATCAGCTGTACTTCTTCTTTGTTCATGGGCCATTTTCTAACAATTGACGGCTGAGCAAAGTTAATAAATAGAAAAGTGACAAAAATGGTATTTAAATGATTAAAATATATAAAAAGTGTTCAAACTCACTAATAATCAAATAAGTAAAAATCAAAACAATAAGAAAATCCAATTTTCTCCCATTTAATTAGCAAATAATACAAAATTGTAATAATCTTAAATTGTGGCAACAGTACAAAGAGATGAGCACTTTTCTATACTACTGATTGGTATATAAATTATTGCAACATTTTCAGAAAGCAATTTCTCAATGTATACCAAGAACCTTAGAAAATCTTCATCTTGTTGTGAACAAAAATAATTCTGAATCTAGAAATTGATCTTAAAAAATTAAGAAATTTAAAAACTTACTTATGCCCAAACATGTTCAAGTTATGCATACTGACAAACTGAAAACCCCTAAATGCTCGACACTATGGAAACGGTTGAGTTAAAACAAGCCTCTATCCATATGAAGGGATAGTTCTGTAGCCAACAAGATTAATAAGATTGTGCAGATGTTTTAATAATACTAGAAAATGCCTGATATAGTGTGCAGTGAAAAACGGTAGCAGATTAGAAAAAAATGTTTAACAATACATAGCAGTTATATAATAATACACGAAAGAAATACTGGGAAAATATACCACCATGCTAATATTGATCATTTAGGAGTGATAGGGTTATAGTTTAAAAAAATCCATTTCTTTATGCTGTTTTTAATTTTCCAACTCTTCTACAATGAACATCACAAAAAGCTGAAAACTTAGACTGTAAATTCTCCATTGTGCACTTTAAGAACACTTCTATAGCTTTCTGAACATGAGACAATAAAATTGTTTAGTGCATTCATGAAGTGGCATTACTATAAATGAGTCATCTTATACCCCAGTACTTATGACCATATGTTTCACATTTTCAAAATTCCATTAAATATAAGCACAAGTTCTTATACATAGAGTTCCATATAGTATGTTTAAGAGCCTAAACTACTCCATAATGGTTATGAATGTGTCATTCCTTGCCTGTCTCATCACAACCAGCTGTGAGTACTAATTTGGAGCCAGTGAGGATGAGCCTGGAAATATATTAATAACTTCATTTCCATTAGCGTGCCAGGTATACAATTAGTCGGTTCTTCCTTGCAGGGCATACTGACATCCACTGGATAGTAGCGTTTCTGCCAGATCTCTATATAAAGACCCAGACAGTTTAAAGCAGCCTCATTCTTGGTTCTGAATTCACATTCCATTTCCCTGTTAGAACTGAAGCTTTCCTATCCAGAGCCCTGGTCTCTTTTAGTTCTTTCCTCCTACTCAGGAGTTGGTCTTATTCCTTCAGTTCCAAGCTATTTTATGAGTTTGTGCTATATGGCCTTGTTGAATCTACCTAGAATCTTAGCTCTGTGACCTGCCTATTTCCTTGATCCCACAATATCTTCTGCCATACTTCTTTTCACCATATCAGACATTTTAGCTAAAAACAAAAAATTGGTCTAGATCAGAACAATATGCCATGATACCTGTGGTATCGTGAATAGGACTGCTGATTTTCTTACATAGGGGTCAACCCTACTGCCCAGTCACTGCCCTCAATCCCAATCTACCAACCATAAACCACATCTCTGTGTGCTCTGCTCCAGCACTGGTAAAAACCAAAAGAATTTGTAGGTAATGAGTCAACTAATGCTTAATTCTCTAATTATTTAAAAAATAATACAAGTGTAGGAGAATTAGCATGATGGAATTTTGGAATGGGTGGAAAAAATATCCATAGAGTCTAAGTTTTGCTAGAATTCAAATATACATGTGACTTACATATATATTGGGTTGGCCAAAAAGTTTGTTTGGCTTTGTCCGTAACATCTTATGGAAAACCCAAACGAACTTTTTGGCCAACCCAATACAAGTAACATAGATATATGTTTTTATAGTCATATATCCATTTGTGATTAGTATCTGGTTGATTTGCTAATTTGATTCTAGTGAAGCCAAGGTTGTACACGGTAACAGTAATCACCTGTCCTGTCTCGTACATCAGTGCTGTCAGTTATGAGAACTAAATGGGAGAGATGAACTTGAGTAAGGCAAATACATCAACATTACTGGGAAAGCATCTCAAGACATGTCTTATCAATGAAGTTAGAATGGTTTTCCTCATACACAGATCTCTAAAAACACACAGATCATCTTCCTATGTTATTCACTCCTTCAGGGAGTTCCTCACATATATGCTCCTAATTTATGCACCCAATTATGTAGGCATGCATTCATATTCATTCACTGAAGAAACAAACATATATTAAGCACCTATAACCCAGGCAATTTCTAAGTGGCTTCTGCATGAATTGCCAATCTGCTGACAAAACGAGTGTGCCACTGGCCACAGCTGATAAGGACAAGGAAGTTCATTTGACCCAATGGAAGACATTGTTTTTCTTAATGTCTATAGGAATACTATTAAAACAGTGTCATGTGCTTACGTAGATTCAGGAAACTGAGTTACAACAAAAACCAGGTTTCTTTACTCTTTAGTCTGCCACTCCCATGCTGTGTTTGAATGTTTGGGAGCAGAAGCTGGAGGGAGTTAAATGGCTTTGCATAATGAAAGGATGTGCCTTGCAGCTCTCAGGGGAGCAATTCAGGAGGAAAAGAGAGGAGTATGGAGCGAGGAAGAGTAGAGCCAGGGAGAGGAGCAAGGTTACACATTTTGTTATGCAATGATTACCTATGACGCTGAAACAGATTTTCAATTGTACAGAATCATGTCATTCTCATCTGCAATCCTGGTGAACTGCACTGGACCATGGCCACAACATCGAGATGACTACTGTCATCTGTCACAAAATCTAGACCAGTCCCGACTAGTCTCACCATTAAATGAGATACTGTGTGCAGACAAGATAATACTGTCTCATATGTAAATAGTATAATAAATAAGACTAAGGATTCAAAATAGCTATTTGTCCTGGGTGTACCAACATTCTATGATGCCATGTTTCTACCTGCGTACAAATCACTCACTTGCACTTTCTCACTTGCTCTCTATCTTTCTGCTTCAATGAACGCCAACCTCCTTGTTAAAGCCGACAATTATCCCAGAGAGTAAAGTCTCAGATGTGGCTCTGAGAATGAGGGTTAGGGTTTCTGAAGGCTTTGGAATTTGGTTTCTATTTAAAATTCCTTCTTTTCCTGGGAGGAAAACAGAGGCAGGCTTTTACCAACCTGGATGAATCAAATTGCCCTGGGGTACATTTTTGATATCTATATATAGAGAGAAAAGAGTAAGAGTTTCTCCCAGTTCCACCCACTCACCTCCACTGTGATCACAGTAAGCTTTTCAAACAGAAAGCAAGAGGATGACCTCACAGGTGCCCCGGGGGCCCAGCCTGGCGGCACTGCTTTGGCAGCTCTCCCACTCATCAGATCCGCTGCGGAGGGCTTCTCAGTGTGGACAGTAATTCATAGGGGAGAGCAACCAGCTCCTTCTGCAGAGAACACCCAGCCGGAGCTCCAGGAAGCTCCTCCCTCAGTTCCAGCCTCAGTGCCGGGAAGGCTCTGCTCAGGACTGCACTGGCCAAACCCACCAGTCTGCCGGGCCAGGAAGGCACCAGGCACTGTAAGCATGCTGGGGGACACCAAGCTGAACAACCCATGATTTCTTCCTAAACAAAATGACAATATAATAAGGAACACAGAAGCACCTAAAATAGCAAGGCAACCACATCGGTGCTAGAATGGCTTTCGTCTACAGGTTGTGTTGGCGTTGTTTCCAGACACTAGAGTGCAATTATTATCACCTAACAGGTAAGTTTCTTCATGTTGTTGAGAGCAAGGAGCATGCTTCACGGTCTTTATCTTCTCAGCCTCTAGCACAAGGCCTTGCACACTTCCTTGTGTAATCTAGGTCTCTGCTCACGTGCCTTTTCCTCAGAGAGGCCCATCCATCATTCTCCATTCCTTTCTCTCCTTTATTTTTTGTCAGAGTCCATATCACTGCCTGATGTGATACATTTGTCTGTTTTCATTATGACCATCAGAATATACACTTACAAGGCCCTTATCAGACTTTTCACCACTGTATCTTCAGTGCCTGGAACATTGCAGAATAGGTGCTCAATACATATTTTATAAATAATATTTCACAACAAATAAATGCTTGTAGAATGAACGAATTGCTTTAATACTGTAACAGATGTAGGGAATGCTATGAAAACTCAATGGAGAAATTAATCTTGGCTACTGAAGGATCAGGAAAGGTTTTATGGAGCAGGGCCTTGAAAGTGTGGGTAGGATTTCAACGGTACTGAAAAGAACCCCAAGGGTGCCAGGGGCAGAACACATTCAGGGAACCACAAAGAGTGGCTGGTTGCAGATCTGTTTATGCTTCAGTTACTGGTTAAATTTAACAGATATTTACTGAGCACCTTACTATGTGCCAGGCACTATTCTCAGCACTGAAGAAATGAACAGAGGAACTAGACGCAAGCCCTAGAATCCAACAGATCATAGACTAGACCAGCTTGGTTTTAAACTCAAATCTTGTGATCAGGAGACTGGATTTTAGTCTGCTCTCAGTGGGGAGTCTTGGAAAGCTTGTAAGCTGGGGATTGAAGTTATTATGTGGAAAACAAAGAAAGGCATTAGAATGTTGAATAAAGCAAGACTAAAGAAGCTTCAATTATCAGAAGAGATTTCTTTCTTTTTGTAATTAAAAAGTAAATATTTCCCGGTCAATTTCATAAGAAATCATAGAAAAATAACAAGATCAAAATACAGTTGATGCCAGAAAGCTGAGGCTTCATGATAGACCATTACATTCTTCCTTAAAGATAGAAACTCAAGGACTTCCCTGGTGGCACAGTGGTTAAGAATCCACCTGCCAGTGCAGGGGATGCGTGTTCGAGCCCTGGTCTGGGAAGATCTCACATGCTGCAGAGCAACTAAGCCTGTGCGCCACAACTACTGAGCCTGCGCTCTAAAGCCCGTGAGCCACAACTACTGAGCCTGCGTGCCACAACTACTGAAGCCCGTGTGCCTAGAGCCTGTGCTCGCAACAAGAGAAGCCACCGTGATGAGAAGCCCGCGCACCGCAATGAAGAGTAGCCCCCGCTCGCCGCAACTAGAGAAAGCCCGCACAGAGCAACAAAGACCCAACACAGCCAAAAATAAAAAAATAAAATAAAATAAATTTATTAAAAAAAAAAATAGAAACTCAAAACCTGCTGACTCTGGGAGGTTAATGATCTATATTCCAACATAGTTACAGGTGATTTAAGTGATAGAAAGAAACAATAAAAGACAGTCCTGGCCGCCTTCTTTTTAACAATATTATTGCATTATTAGTCCTTTGGAGTTGAGCATCCCTAGGTTTCAATCACTTGAAATGGTATTTATCAGGTAACGACGGAGATGAAGGCTTTCAGAGACAAGAAACCAGCTTCACCATTCCGTCTGCATTTGGTTCACTCGGGTGGTCCTTTTGCTACTTTTAAGGTGACAGGAACATTTGCATTAAGTATGACATGAAAGAATGGTCAAATATCACAGAATGTATCAAAAAAAGGGAAGGAAAATAACATTTTTCACACATCTACCACAGCGCTCAGTGTTTTTCAGGTTTTATATCATTAATTCTCAGCACAGCCCTACAGATAAGATAAAGGGCTTCTACTCGGCAGACAGGAAATGGAAATTGACAGCTGCTAAGTCGCTTGGGCCATGTGGTTCAACTAGACTGGAGAGTGTAAATTCTGGTAAACACAGAAGCAAAATAAAAATGTGGGCGAATCACGGGGTATGCCACAATGATATTTATTGGAACTATCCCATGAGGAGATATTCATTTAATCCAAGGTTTTTTTATGAATCACAATGAAATATTCTGCTGGAGAATTTATTAAAACACAAATGGCTTTGATTTGTTGATTTCCTAGATTTAGATTTTAAAAATGTAAATGTAAGACTCTAAACTCCCATCGCAGGGAGAGACTGTTGAAGAGAGAGAAAACAACATTTGGTTCTTCTTATTTCACTTTTTTTTTTTCTTAATAGGATGTCAGACTTGTGACATTGATAAGAAAATAAAAAGAACATTTTCTCACTAAATTCAGAATTAGTACCTAGGCAATATTCTAAGCACTTATACAATGCTTAATGGTTTTCTATCATCATTAGTGTGAGGATGGTCATATTTCATTAATGTTTCTAGGTTTGGCCACACAGCACAGAAAATGTGAAAATATTGCAAACAATTCTTGAGTCAAATGCTTTAAATGCCAATAGTATTTGAACCCAACTCTTTGAAATAGGTTCATACATATTTTATTGCAGGGGTCAACAAACCTTTTTCTGTAAAGGGCCAGATAGTAAACATTTTGGTTTTGTGGGGCATTCCACCCACTGCAACTACTCTACTCGCCATTACAGTGCAAAGGCAGCCACAGACAATGTGCAATATGTAAATGGACCAGGATGGTTGTATGCCAGTAAAACTTTACTTATGAAAGCTGGTGACAGGAGAGGCTTGGCTTGCAATGGCTGTAGTTGGCTGAACTCTGAATTATAAAATAGATTATTGCTGTAAAAATATCATTTAAAGCAAGACATATTCTGATTGTCTAATTACCAGTTTGTGTAACTTATCTGTTTCCAATTCTGCTTCTTCTATTGGATTGAGGTATTTCGGAGCATGGAGTGCGTCTAGCTTTTCCTTAATATCCCTGATATATTAAGGGCAGGACAGCTGGGCAGTTGCCAAGCATTCCTATTAGGGCATCCACAACGGGATATTAGAATATCACTGGAATAAAGAAAATATATGTGCCAGTATAGCTGGATTTCCAAAGGAGACTGGCAACTTGTAAATTGGTCTCGTTCCCAACAAAGTATATAAAAAAGCCTTCACTGTCACCACTCATCTTTGTTGAGGATATGCATGGCACACACACCAAGCTTCTCCTTGCAAGGACAGGAATGAGCCACGTCCCTGCACACGTGCTGCCCCCAGCCCATAGTCAGTTGCCTGAAGTCACGGTCATCGGGAGATGAAATTCTGAAAGCGCCTGATGCATGGCATAACTACTGTTTACCAGGAACACGTGATTTATTTTATCATTTAAATTTCAAACCCTCTTATATGCCTCCTCAGAAGTTATCTGGTTCAGAAAATTGCAGCAGCAAGGCTATTACGTTTAAGTTATAATGTTATGAAATGTTTAGTGCAGGTAATAAATCTCTCATTTTGAACATAATGAAAAAGGTATACAAATAATTGAAAACCCTGGCCCTAGTAAGAGAATGTGGAACAAACGATTAGCCTCCCTGGGGCATCCACATGTTCCTGTGTGTCCTGGGGTAGGCTTTCAATAAATGTTTGTTGAATGAATGAGGGCAATAGGCCTTTGCTCCACCAGCTTTGAAGAACTGAAGAGCTGACTTTGAACACGTTGAATATTAGCAATTTTATGATAAGAGAAATAAAAGAATTTCTGATAAAATTCCCACTAGAGGATAGCTGTACAAGGTCAATGTTTCCTGAAATGGTGTTGAAATTCACCATGAGGGAGATATCCATGTACAGGGTAAATATAAAATGTCTACTTTGTCTTTCATCTGATATCTGGGAAAAAAGAGATGCAGTGTGAGAGCAGTTTTGGAGAGGGTACTGGAGACCCAGGCTGCAGAAATTGTTGGCATCCAGCTGAAGGGACAACGCTCCATGGCAGGCTCTCACGGGTACCCAAAACGTGTCCACCACTCACTACAGTTAATGCCCCGGGGAGACTGTGGGCTAACAAACAGGAGAAAATATGGTGGATTTCAAAGTGATTAAGGAGGAAGCATTACAAATGGGTAAAGCAAGAAAGGCAACAAAGCACGGTGAATCAACACTGGAGGAAAAGGAGTCAGATATAGCAGTAGAAGAAATAAAAATTGCAATTCTAAATGCCGTCTTAGTAAAAAAAAAGAAAAGACCAATCCAAAATACGTATACATGATTAAGATTAATACCTTGTTCACTAGAATTTAATTTTTCAGGCAGAAAAGGAAACAAAAAGGAGCTTTCAAAAATTTCTTCGAAGATCAAAGAGCAGGAACCCTAGGATGGTGCCCCCCAGGTCTCATTTCAGTCTATATACAGATACTACGATTAAGCTCTTGTACAGTCTGTTGAGACTCTTTGAAAGAAAGCTTGTTTTAAACAATCAAACTCACCTGCATACAAAAGAAAAAGCTGCAACGTTTCTTTTAAGTGGTTGAGAACCGAACCACAGGAAATCAGCTTAGTGTCCTCTAGATCTGAGAGAAGGAAGAGTTTGCTGAATACACCAGGCAGGGCGTCCGGGATTAAAAGAGGCAATCAATGAATGGTAGAGTGTGAAATGAAGATAAATAAAGATGAAAACTTTTAAATGGAAGAAAGAGAGGGTGATTGAATAGGATTAATGCTCAGCTGATGCTTCAGGTTTTCACAAGCACAGAAATTTGATGGTTCTGGAGTTTACTGATTTGGTTTCTGAACCAAACATGTAGAGATATCTTCATTTCTCACTTGGTAGACTAAATCACGGTGATCTGGAGGGAGAAGATTACACTCTACCTCTGACTCTGCCCTCTCTCCTGACTTGACAGGTAACCAAATGACCTTATGATGCTTCAGCCACTTCACAGAGATAGACAGATCATAAGCACACTCCTGAATTCAAAGCATTTTGGAGAAAAATCATGGGAGCTTTACCTCTGTGAATGAGGTGTACGAACTGGGGAATGAGAAAGCATAGCTGCTCCAAGTGAGATGGCTATGCGAGCATTCCAGGGTCATGGAATCTGCTGTTGTTGCATATTATTTAATGAGTCGGTAGGAGGCAAATAGTGAGCACACACGGTAGTCCTCTATCTGTCCCTGGGCCCCCAAGCAGGAAGGAGGGAGGAATGTCAGGAGAACAACTTGGTGAGGGCCTGAAGAAGCAGACTATGCCTCTAGCAGGGTCACATGTGATCTGTGAAAATGTTCTCAAACTTTAATGCGTATCAAACTCTAATGTGTATTCATCAAGTTGAACAGGTTGAGGCTAAAAGCTACCCATTCTCTTTTTCAAGAATTCTACAGTGGCTCCAAGAAAGGGCACCAAAAGCATGGTTTGCATGTGGTTCAAGCAATCAGTGCAATGTGAAGGGAGAAAAGGTGTTTCAAAAAGGAGAGACTATCAGTGAATTCTTTTAAAAGAGGGGGAAAACGCTATTTCTAGCAGATTGCCACAAATCATTTCTCAGTAAAGGTAGGCTATGCCTACTTCAAGGGTCCAGAATGAAAGAGAAGAGAACTCAGGGAAGCTACCTGTGGCTATCATAGCATAGAAAGAGCAGCTAGTGCAAAAGGGCTTGCAGGGGAAATGGCAGAGGATTTCAGGTGATGGAAAGCAAAACAAACTAGCCCAGCTTGGACAATACAGAAATCAAGAAAATGAAAGGGAAATGATTGCACCTGCTGAAGAGACGAGATGGGTAGGCTTACATCAGAGGTAGGGGTCTTCTCAGGGTAGAAGGAGAAGATCGAGGGGAACATCCAGCCTAGTTAAATGGCTCCCACAAGGTCTCAATGTTGTCAACTACTGGATGAGAAGAAGAGTCTTTAAGAGAATATTTGAGATAACCAGCAGGGAGTGAAAGAGAAGAGTCAAATAAGAGGTGAAGGGGTTCAAAGGAAGCCATGAAGAACCTCTTCTCTAAAGTGCATGAAAGCCTGAAACCAGAATAAGCAACACATATCACACCAGAAACAAGGAAGCCAGAGATGCAGCCTGTACAATGGTGAGGGGAGTGCCACTGGAGAAAGAAAGAAAGAATCTGTTCATTGTGTTCCTGGGGAAATGGGATGTGACTGGGGGTATGGAAAACTAGAGGCAGGAGTAGGGATTTTCTCTGGTTTGGGGACAAATATAAGTAACTTTAATCTTATGTTAAAAAGCATGGCAGAATCAAGAGCTTTCACACTGGGAGAGATTGGTCCACACTGGGGTGAAGCCACTTGGCCACTGGGTACAAAGAGGAGAGAGCAGGGGCAGTGAAAGGTGGTGGCAGCAGGCACAAAGAAACTGCACACCATAGCAGTGGAGCAAAACAGGAAGTCTTTAGATGTGTGCAGCTCTCACATATGATTTGGACAGGAAATATCGAGTGCTGGTAATACGTGAAAACTTTGAAGGGGAAAGGATGACATTTATGTGCCTGAAATATACCAATCCATACACACTGTTAGGATTAACTTAATCATTAACAAGCTTTTGAGTTAGTTACTACTGAATCCTGCCTTTGGTCCTTTCCCTTTCCTTTTGCCTGGAATATTCTTATAACCGATACCCATGTTGCTCCCTCCCTTTCTTATTATGAGTCTCTGCTTAAGTTTCACATTCTTGGAATGGTCTTTTCTTCCCCTCTTTTGTCTCACTCTCTCCTCTTCCCTGTTTTATTTTTTTTTAGAGTGCTTACAACTACATGATATGTATATTCGTTACCTGCCTTCCCACTAAAATGTTGGCTCCTTGAGAGCAGGGTAACGTCTGTCTTAGTCAGGGCCGTGTCCTCATGGCCTAGAACTGTGGCCGGCACATAGGAGGTGCTCCGTAAATATTTATTGAATAAAAGAAAGGATCATTGGCCCCGTGTTACAGGTGAGAAAATGAACTCAGAAGCTTAGTAACTTGGCTAGGACACAAACCAAACGATGGAGTCAGGATTTGAAATTGGATGTTTGGACTGTCACGTTGTTTCAATTACTCTGTGCGACTTCTTTAAAAACAGAACGTGACGAGTATGTCTGAATGGCAGCGTGACACAGTGTTGGCTTCAGAGCCAGACTGGGATTTCAATCCTGACTCAGCCACTATTTAGTTTCCCACCTTCTTCCAGCTTTGTAACCTCTCTTGCCTGTTTCCTCTTTGTAAAATGAGAACACCTACCTCACTGGGTTGTGGAGATTAACAAGTATAACGTCTGGCACCTAAGCGATTCCTAGTGAATTGTAGGTGAGACAACTGGAGTGGACAGAATAAACAAAGGAATGAGATGTTAGGAAGGAGGAGGAAATAGGGAGAGGCTGGGGAAGGAAAGGTGAGAATCTTGGTGTGTTTGGCTTTCCTTGAGGGCTGTAGGATGGAAAGAAGTCTTCTTAGTTAAGAAGAGGAAACCAGGCAGCATTTGTGAAGAGGGAGGACCTCTAAGGGGAAATTTATGAGGCACCAGTTTGACAATGGATGAGAACAGCTAGCCAGCAAGGGACTCTGTAGGTACTACGGTACCTCAGAATGGATGAACCTTCACAAAGTTGCAGTGATACAGGATGAATAAGTCTGGAGAGCTAACGTACAGCATGATGATTCTACTTAATAATAATACTGTATTGTAGACTGGAAATTTGTTAAAAGAGTAGATTTTAGGTGCTGTAACCACACACACACACACACACACACACACACACAAACACACACATGGTAACTATATGAGGAGATGGAAATGTTAATTAGCTTCACTATAGTGATCATTTCACTATATATGTATATCAAAATATCATGTCGTATACCTTACATATATACAATTTTTATTTAAAAATTTAAAAATAAAAAAACAAAATGAAAGGTGTATCTTGACCCTTCAAGGTAAAAGGGAGAAAATCAAGGTGAAATTTTAAAAATATATCCTACATTGAATGTATACTTTAAAATGATGATTTTATTTTATGTGAATTTCACCTCAATGGAAAAAAAAATACACAGAGGAAAAAAAAATGGGTGAACCCCCAGAACATTTGTAGTAATTTAAATCCCTGAAAGTGAGAAATTTGTGAGCTTACATCAAAGGAAAAAAAAAAAAAAAAGACTGCCTTTGGAGGCCGTTTTAGGAAGAAGAAAGGACTGGCTTGATGGAAGCCCTCTATGTGATTCTGCAGAGCTGGTACGGAAGGCTTTGTTCATTCCCTCAGGAGGTCCCACAGAACCAGGCTGGTTCTACTCAGAATCCCAATACAGCCCTGAGTTTTGATAAAGATTATTGTACCCTTTAGCTTCTGAATACATACGGAAAAGCTTAAGATAAATAAAATATTTAATAAAATTTCTTTATTAAAAAGCCAAAATTATATAAAATAGAGACTATTCCCCTCCCCCCCCAAATTCCAGGATGGCTTTCCTGAATCATCTTTAGGGTCCAGGATGAAAGAAGAAACAAGATAACTGGGCTGGAGTAACAGTGCAGGGTAGCTAGGACTCTTTTGCTATTGTTTGTAAGGGTTGGGGATTGGCAAGAGGAAGCTCCAGAGAGGAATGGAAAAATGAGGCTGACAGACTTCCTGTGGAATCCCGGGAAAAGCCAGAGAAGGAGACCATTGCTTTTAGGGAGAGAAGGAGACAGGAAGAGTCACTTCACTTGAGGTTGCTCTAAAAACGGAAAGGAAGAGTGTTAGAAAAAGTAATGGTAGGAGACAAAAAGCCGAGACAACAGCCACCTATTAGAGAAATCTGAGGCTCAAAAGTGGGAATCAGAAGGGAGGGAGAGAGACAATCAGTGACTGCACACCATCACAATATCTGACGGCTGAAGGCTCTGCTGGGCAGGGATGTCAAAGAACAAATACATGAAACACCATACAAAAGCCTGGTTATGTCAAAAGGCTTGGGCATGGAGACTCTTCAGAAAAGTGAGGGACAAGTGGATTTAAAGACAGTAGGTCTGGGTTGGAGGAGAAGAAAGTGGGATGTACAGGTGTAGATTAGCATAGAGACTGGTAGTTCTTTCGCCAATATCTTGACTTTTCCTCTGCTAATATTTTCAAGCTAGTCACCCAGCCTCCCTGGCAGCTAAGTGGGGTCATGAAGTGACTAGGTTCTGATCCATGGGTATGAGTAAAAATCATATGTGCAATTTCTGGGTCTTGTTTTTAAGAGAAGTGTCTTTCTCCCCACCATTCTTTTCTTACCCCCTACCCACGAGTGAGAATATGAACATGGTGGCAGGAGACCAAATAGCCAACCTGGAAGTTGTATGTGAAGTATCAAAGGTCAACAAGATAGAAGTAACCTGAGTTCCCACAACCAGGGAGCTGCCATTTGGGCAGTGGGCTCCTTATGCTTAGACCCTTATGTTTAGAGATAAACTTTATTTTCTTTAAGCTACATAATAACCTTAATCATAAGCTATATTCTATAATGTAGCTAAAGAGGCTATTATTTTGTTACATCAGCCAAACTAATACATAGATACTAAAGAAAAGCTATTTAAATATATGCCTCTCTTTAGTATACTATTTTAAAAATACACATTTTGACTCTTACAAAAATATACAGACCCAGAACTAACCCATCAAAGATCTATAAAGCCAGATGAGAATTAAGGAGGCTCAGCTGGATAATAACATGGTGGAAAATACACGTATGAAAGAAGGGAAATAGGCTACTAGAATTAAAAATATTGATTTGCAAGAAAAAAGAACTTTTTGAATTCAATTTGAGACATACTCTCTTTTCTGACTGCCACAGTAACTTCAGAAATTATTTTTCAATGTGGAAAATATGCCAGAAATATATACAGTAAGATGCCTATTAGAAAGGAGACATTTCAGAATACAATAGAAAGACCAGCACAAAGACGGAAGTTCTACCTGCCCTTCAAGATCTGTAAGAGTCGGGGAACATGTTAAATGATCTGAAGAAAATTCCCTACGTGGTAAAGCTGATGTCTCCAAAGAGCAAAATAAACATTCGAATCCCCTGTGAGAACATTTAATAGCACACCTAGGTAGAAATATCAAGTAAGAAGTCAAAATAAGAAGAGGCAAGGAGTAAATGAGGCTAAGGCAATAGGGGAAGCAAGATAAATCCTGTGTGGGTGTGGGTGTGCGCGTGTGCACGCTTTCAAGCACGCATAAAGACAAAATGTGTTGAGACTATTTAAAATAGATGAATTTTTTCAATGGGACAAACGATTAAGAACAAGAAAAGACAGAGAATTTGATAAGAACATATGGTAAATTCTCTTTAATAAAGAAATGTTATTATTTTCAACTAAATAAAAACAAAACAGCTCAAATATCCCCTCATCTGTAAGACCTTCTTGGTCCATACCCCTTTCAACAGAAATATTCTGCTCTGTGCTGCTTCACACACTTTTCCTTACTTTTACTGACTCATTTTATGCTCTACTGAAAACTGCTTGCATCTTCTTTTCCCATCACTAAAACTGGGAGTTCCTTGAGGGCCAAACGATGTTTTATTTCCTAGTGTCTTCCATTCTTAGCATATCGAATAAAAGAATACTTGAGGACAATTTTGCCTGCTGGGAGGAAAGTGAGATGAAAAGCCAGAAAAGAGCTGGCATCAATGGTATTTCAAAAAAAGGATTGAAGAAGGCAAGCAGAACACAAATAAAAATATTTTGGTAGAACGCCTGCAGTAAAAGCTGCCAAGAACAGCTGTGGTTGGAAAAGACTCAGCATAACACCCAGGACTACAATGATCCACAATTGCTTACCAAGGACCGGTATTTGTTTAGTTTGGCTTCTGATTTCCAGCTTAAGATGTATCATAATGGGACCATACCCTTACGTTCTTTCAAACATTGGGGAAATAAAGTAAGAAAACTGAGGTTACTATATAGTGGTCATTGCTCTCCTAAAAGTGTAAGTTTGAAGAAAAGCAGACTAGAAAGAGGTCAGCTAAAGAACTGATCATTACATATATTATACTATATATATACTATATATATAATTATATATAATACAATTATAATTATATAATATATAATCATTATATATCATATATATGAATCATTATATATATATATATGTATATATGTATATCACATACACATATGAAAGAGAAGATAAAATTAAGGGATGGTAAACAAAGCTTGAGGACATTTAAGCCATAGGCAACATTGACATTTTGTTGTAGAAAAGGAATTATAATGTAATATCCTTCAGGTAAACTCCTTCTCTGAAAATATGTGAGCATTCACTGAATGAAAAAGCACCTTACAAATAGCAAATGTAAGATATCAGCCACCACATTTATGGGATACCAATACTACCCACTGTGAGCATATATCACAGAATATAATGGAAAATGAGTCACAATTTATCAAGGGTGTGCTTGCAGTATTTTGCAAGTTCTATAGCAATATTTAAATAAATGTCTTTTCTGCTTTATTAACCTTCTAAACAATTCTTAAAATAGACATTTATGTAGTACTGATTTTAACAGAGTAATCTATTTGGAAGCGACAAAGGCAATTATGCGATACTAGTAAGTGCTGAATGGTCTACCTTATCAACCCCATTGGACATACCCTTATTTCTGAATAAATCATATTTGAGGATCTAGAATAATGGTTTTTCAATGTTTTCAACACTGAGGCTCCCTTTTAATATCAATATTACCATTCCCTACATTATCTTTTAATTGGGAAATACACACCAAAAAAGCCACTTTGGACTTGTAATCAGTTTAAGTGAATATATTTTATTTAACTACAACAGCATAGATTTCAAAAAAAAACAAAGAAAAGAAAATTAAAAATATTTATTAACTTTACAATATTTCATTCTTTTTTTCTTTTTTTGAACAGTAGATGACCAGATACCTTAGATAATTTTTAGAAGGTTACAAGCTCTGGCTGGATCAAATTGATCAAAAAGAGAAACTAAAAATTTAAAGTGTTTATATGTTTATCCAATAAAATTTATAGAAAATGATGTATCAAGTAATTATTAACTAAATACAAAGCTGCTTTAATTCTATTTTTTAAAAATTTTGCAATTAACTATTTTTGCTTAGGTGATATATAAAATCTCTAAAAATAAGAGAAGAAAAAAGGTTGCATTTCCTGTGGGTGCCCACTTCAGATACATGCCCTTCATCTGAGAATTTTTCTTTGATTTCCAAGCCTTGCTCTTACTAAGCGTTTACTCCTCCAACCAGAGTAGTGAGTTTAGTCTTATTAATAATCAAATGAATGACTTCACTAGTAAGTTTGAAAGAATTCTTTAAATTCTTTTTCCTTGGAACTTCTAAATCCTTCTGACTTAGGTGGTTGTATAAGCAATTCAGTACCTTCACCAGATTGAGCGAGTAGGGAAACAGCACAGGTCAAAATTACCTACACCAGCATATTTGCCAGTGAATAAACTCTAGGATACAAGGCAAGCATTTCTGGGCCTCCAACTCTCCTCTTTTTGATAATGCTTTACATTGTGTGTACAGAACTTTATAACTGATTTTTTTAAAAACTTATTGGGGTATAGTTGCTTCACAATGTTGTGCTACTTTCTACTGTACAGCAAAGTGAATCAGATATACGTATACACATATCCTCTCCCTTCTGGATTCCATCTAGGTCACCACAGATCATTGAGTAGAGTTCCCCATGCTATACAGCAGGCTCTCACTAGTTATCTATTCCATACATAGCAGTGTATACATGTCGATCTCAATCTCCCAATTCATCTCACGCCCCCTTCCCCCCCTTGGTGTCCATACATTTGTTCTCTACATCTGTGTCTCTGTTTCTGCTTTGCAAGAAAGCAGGAATAGAGACAGGTTCATCTGCACCATTTTTCTAGATTTCACATATATGTGTTAATATATGATATTTGTTTTTCTCTTTCTGACTTACTTCACTCTGTATGAGAGTCTCTAGGTTCATCCATGTCTCTACAAATGACCCAGTTTCGTTCCTTTTAATGGCTGAGTAATATTCCACTGCGTATATGTACCACATCTTCTTTATCCATTCCTCTGTTGATGGACATTAAGGTTGCTTCCATATCCTGGCTTTTGTAAATAGCGCTGCAATGAACACTGGGGTGCATGAGTCTTTTTGAATTATGGTTTTCTCAGGGTATATGCCCAGTAGTGGGATTGCTGGGTCATATTGTAGTTCTATTTTTAGTTTTTTAAGGAACCTCCATACTGTTCTCCATAGTGGCTGTATCAATATACATTCCCACCAACAGTGCAAGAGGGTTCCCTTTTCTCCACACCTTCTCCAGCATTTACTGTTTGTAGATTTTTTGATGATGGCCCTTCTGACTGGTGTAAGGTGATGCCTCATTGTAGTTTTGATTTGCATTTCTCTAATAATTAGTGGTGTTGAGCATCTTTTCATGTGCCTCTTGGCCATCTATATGTCTTCCTTGGAGAAATGTCTATTTAGGTATTCTGTCCATTTTTTGATAGGGTTGTTTGTTTATTTGATATTGAGCTGCATGATCTGTTTATATATTTTGGAGATTAATCCCTTGTCAGTTGCTTTGTTTGCAAATATTTTCTCCCATTCTGAGGGTTGTCTTTTCGTCTTGTCTATGGTTTCCTTTGCTGTGCAAAAGCTTTTAAGTTTAATTAGGTCCCATTTGTTTATTTTTCTTTTTATTTTCATTACTCTGGGAGGTGGGTCAAAAAAGATCTTGCTGTGATTTATGTCAAACAATGTTCTTCTTATGTTTTCCTCTAAGAGTTTTATACTGTCTGGTCTTGAATTTATGTCTTTAATCCATTTTGAGTTTATTTTTGTGTATGGTGTTAGGGAGTGTTTTAATTTCATTCTGTTACATGTAGATGTCCAGTTTTCCCAACACCACTTACTGAAGAGACTGTCTTTTCTCCATTGTATATTCTTGCCTCTTTTGTCATAGATTAGGTGACCATAGGTGTGTGGGTTTATCTCTGGGCTTTTTATCCTGTTCCATTGATCTATATTTCTGTTTTTGTGCCAGTACCATACTCTCTTGACTACTGCAGCTTTGTAGTATAGTCTGAAGTCAGGGAGCCTGATTCCTCCAGCTCTATTTTTCTGTCTCAAGATTGCTTTGGCTATTCAGGGTCTTTTGTGTTTCCATACAAATTAAAACATTTTTCTTCTTCTATTTCTGTGAAAAATGCCATTGGTAATTTGATAGGGATTGCATTGAATCTGTAGATTACTTTGGGTAGTATAGTCATTTTCACAATATTGATTCTTCCAATCCAAGAACATGGTATATCTCTCCATCTGTTGTGTCATCTTTGATTTCTTTCATCAGTATCTTATAGTTTTCTCAGTACAGGTCTTTTGCCTCCTTAGGTAAGTTTATTCCTAGGTATTTTATTCTTTTTGTTGCAATGGTAAATGGGAGTGTTTCCTTAATTTCTTTTTCTGATCTTTCGTTGTTAGTGTATAGGAATGCAAGAGATTTCTGTGCATTAATTCAGTATCCTGAAACTTTACCAAATTCATTGATTAACTCTAGTAGTTTTCTGGTGGCATCTTTAGGATTTTCTATGTATAGTATCATGTCATCTGCAAACAGTGACAGTTTTACTTCTTTTCCAATTTGGATCCCTTTTATTTCTTTTTCTTCTCTGATTGCTGTGGCTAGGACTTCCAAAACTATGTTGAATAATCGTGGCGAGAGTGGACATCCTTGTCTTGTTCCTGATCTTAGAGGAAATGTTTTCAGTTTTTCACCATTGAGAATGATGTTTGCTGTGGGTTTGTCTTATATGGCCTTTATTATGTTGAGGTAGGTTCCCTCTATGCCCATTTTCTGGAGAGTTTTTATCATAAATGGGTGTTGAATTTTGTCAAAAGCTTTTTCTGCATCTATTGAGATGATCACATGGTTTTTAAAAGATATGTTCTCTCAGTGTTTTTGACACTTTCTTGATTTTGCCAGCAGCTATGAGGTACACTATGGGGGGAAAATCACATGTGGCCCCAACCAACTAACTCACCAAGAAGCACTCTTTACTCCCTAGGCTCACTCCTAATGTAATGAAATATTTTGTGGTAGCAAAAAGGGTCAGTTGTAATCTTCAGATTGTGTGAATCTGACTTGAAAGGAGTTTAGGTAAGTAGAAAAAAAATACCTTGTAATTTTTCACTTCACAACTCAGTAAGTGGAAAATTAGGACACAGAAGAGGGGATTTTCCTACAATCCCTCATCTACTCTGCATTCTTTTAGGAATAATTTTAGGTAAAATTATAAATTAGAAGAGCTTTGGCTCTAGTTCTCTTTTTGTTGCTCTTTTGCTTGATTTCATGGGAGCTCTTCTTTAATTCAGATACGTAGAACACTACTGGGGCCCCACAAACCTTCTATTAGAAACCAAGTCACTCACTACGCTGGCTGTGATTGACACCTTTATGGCAGTAAAGCCCTGATATTAACCATCCCCAAAGAAAGAATGTGAAGGGTGGGTCTAAATGAAAAGGAATGTGTTCCTAACATATTACAGCACTGTTGAACAGCCTCCCAAACTCATACCACATAAATAACAACATTCATAAGGATAATCTACCACAATCCTACTATATGCTTCTTTTTCCACCTCTAATACATTACCAAATCATTCTTTAAGCCCCACTCAAAATTTGGGTCTCCTAATAAACCTTTTATAATTAACCTCAGAGCATTTCCCATCCCTGTGAAGGCTATTATTTCTAGCACTCCATAATCCTTCCACATATATAATTTTCTCTGCATGGGCTGTAGATAGGGGAAGGAGGTGAATGGATAGCAAACATGTCCTGATGCTGGCTTCACAATTATATGAAATGGTGTAATCTGTGTAAATGTCAATTTGTTTAGTTCTTGGTTCATACTGTCTTTCTGCTGCTATTGCCCCTAAATAACAAAGGTACCTAACTTTGTGAATTTCAGAGTCCAATTAAAGGAAAGAACTGTTTGTGTGTTAGTAAATATTCGCTAACACTGATGACAATGAGAGCTATGTTAATAAGATAACACACTTCAATTTCCAAGAGGGGAAAAAAGACACTCTTAGTTTTTCAAGCATCTGCTTAAAGATAGCATAGCAAATGACCTGTCACCACTGTGTTGAAAACTCACAGATGGAACATTTTTGTTGGTATATCATATGTGACTATGATCTGTGTACAAAGATCATTGAGCACCGCACACTTTGAACTGTGTTTTTCTGTTGCTGTGGAACATTTTCATTCATTTGTCCTCTAGCCCATTTCTGTAGAATTGGAGAACAGACAGTGTAGCTATCTGATCAGAATTGGGGGTAGCCTGTGTCAGTGCCTCCACTGAGAAGGAAACTGATGCAGTTGTCAGTCTGGAATTATGCCTGATATTCACACTCAAATTCTAACTGAGCTAACTGACCACAAATCAGACAAAAGCTTACAGCATAAAAAGACCTGAAATGGTTGAGAAACATAAGAGAAAAGCCGGATTATTTTTTTTTAATATTTAAATATCTATAAATTATCACCCAAATTATTTTTTCATTTTAGTGTAATGAGTGGCTTTCCCCTCTATTTCTTAGAGTTTTAAGAATTTGTAATGAGTCAATATTTATGAAAATTAACAAAATACCATTTTCTCAGTTAAGAAATACTAACATTTTATACTCAGGGCATTCTAAAGGAAAAAGGAAAAGTGCAAAAAAATTTTTAAATGCACAAAAACTGCTGGGTTTAACAATAATCATAGAGCTAACCAAGTAGTTAACAACTGGCTCTCCACAAAAATACATTTATTTATATAAAGAATGCATAGCCCATGATTTACAAATGATAAAATATAAATATTCTTTATTGTAATTCTATTTAATCAATTGATTCTCACAGAATCAATTATTAATTGACTTTTGCCTAATTTTTGTATCTATCACCAACTTCTGGTTGCAACTGATAGATGAGTGTAGTTAGATATGAATACAGATTGATATTTTCATTTAAGTAAATGGGTAAAAGGAAAATGAAATATCAAAAACATGTTGAAACGTCACTCATTCATCAATGACATGAATGACTTCTCTCCTAAGTAGAATAATAATTTTTGATGACTAGAAGAATATTTGTTCAGCTTATTCACAATGTAAAAGGTACAGAAATGATGTAATTTTAATTTGCATTTTTCACATTTTTTCCATCGCTTTTCCATTGCACAATCTACAAAACAATAAATGGATAGCCCTGATGTGTGGTATTTGCCAATTTCTGTAGAGTAAATAACCCCACCATGGCTGGCAAGTAAATATAATTTTATTTCAATATAATATTTATGGGAATAACTCAAAGTACAAAATAAACATACAAGCAAAAGCAAAACAAAAAGCTCTTACGATAACCATCAAAACAGTGTAAAACAGTATTGTTAGAATTTCACTGTTTTGATGATTATGGTGACATTTTTAAGATTATTTAAAAATCAAAATGGAGTAACTATGATTCAGGCATCCAAAATGGAGCCGGGTTACCATTGTAGATGTGGTTTCAGACACATTCCTGCATCACTGAGAACTTGAATTTTCTCTAAACTGTATCAAACTGAAGGACACCACCAGCCATTTTCAAAACAATATCTGCTAGCAGCTGCTAGCTGCAACCTTGTAGTTTCCAAGTCCCACCTCCACCTTTGCAACTATGTAATCATTTCAGACCCCAAATCAATCCTTGCTTAACAAGCACCCTTAGTTCTTGCCAGCTCCAATCCTAATTATTGACAAACAACTTATGGAAACTTGTAGCCTCCCCCATTTTGTAGTCCTAGCAAACACAATTCAAGTGCTTCTTAAATCTGTTGTCTCCCAGACTGCAGTCTTACAAACCCCAAATAAATTCCTCTTTATTTCAATCAGGTCTCTGTTTTTGAAATTTTGGTTAACAGTTACAAGCAATATTTTCACCCATATGTCCTCAAAACTTTGGACAAATGAATGCAGGTTATATAGTACTCTGACATACACTCCTTTACACATGCATAGTTCTATTATTCAAGAATTCTAAGGTAATTGATTTTGCTACTCTATACAAAACACAATTTTGAAAATTGGAGAACTAAATGATTACCAAGAATAACCACAAAAATAATATTAAAAAAATCTTTGCATGTGGCAAATTTGTATTTAATATTTTGGCAAGCATCTTGTGGTTTTTTAAGTATTATGTAGACAGTATAAAGGTAGTCTTTATTAAAAGCAAGGGCATATATGATAAATTATAAATGTTTTTACTTTTTAGGCAATACTAATAAAAGCTGTACAATGAAGACTTTCTTGTATTAACTATTTTATTTTATACTTAGAAAATTAAATCACACCCATATAGATTTCTGCAAGGGTTAAATTCAAGCCTAGATCAAGAAGCAAATCAGAGAAGAAAAAGATTTCATTGAGCAGGTCCTTTGAGGCTTCCGTAGAAAGGGAAAGATGCATGGCTAAGAGTGCAGGCACTGGAAGGAAGCTGGCCAGGGTCTGAATGTGGTTCTGCCACTTATTGAAAATAGGACCCTGAAAAAAGTCACTAACCTTCTCTGACCTCCAGTTCCTTCATGTGAAAAATGAGGATTAAAAGTAATAGGCATTAACTGTATTAATGCATGTAAAGTATAGCAGTAAACATCATTTTTTAAAAATCTCACATTTCTTTTACCATTTGAAAGGAAACCCACCCTTCTTGCGAGGTTGCAATGGATTCTGCCTCTTAACTGGAAACTTTAAGAGATGCTAACTGGAACAGTAGCAATTGGTTTTTTAATGCATATTCTTATTTATTACTTGTTTGCTCTCTGTGCTGCGGGCCTGAGCCAAGCACACGCCTCCACCCTATGATGCTTTTCCTGCTTACTACCCTTTTCCTTTCCTAATCCCATATTCTGAGTATATAAGTATACATTTTCAGTGCAATCGACTGCATTATCTTCTTTCTCCCTCCCTTCCTCTCCCCTCCTTCCTTCCCTCTCTGACTTTTAAGCCTCAAGTTACTATCCATTTCTTCTAGTAAATTGTCCTTGATAAATGTTATAGAAAAATTTCCAGAAATACCTGTGCCAACACTTATTTCTCTGTCCTGGTATTTACACAAAAGTCACACTCTCTTGATGTTCTGATGGTACCTAGAATTCAGGAGAATAAGTCCAAAAGACATCAAACACCTGCTGTGACTATTTCCCATAAATCCTATCTTAGAGTGCACTCATAAAAGCTCTCACATTTCCATTAAGATGGTCTACAAGAGAGCTCTGCAAAGGGCTGATGCTAATGAGCTCATAGATATTTTTAAAGCCTGATGTGGTCAATCAAAGGGGAGGCAGCTGACAAGACACCCTCTTCTCTGCAGCTCTGAAGCACTTCCTGCAGGGAAGTGGGCCTGGCTGGGAGGTGCCACAATGCCCAGCCTTACACCCTCAGTCATAACAATGTCAGCAACTCTTCTTCCCTGTTCCTTTTACTCTAAAAAGAAAATGCCATTCAGAAAAAGACTAAGTGCTTCAGCTTCAGAAAAACCTAAGAGGACAAAATTCTGACTATCTGCCCTGCAATTTAAACACAAAGGAAAGAGTTAGTCAGCCAATATAGCTTATTTACTTTGAACCCAACCCATGTAATATTTACTGAGTGTCTCTCATTTGAAATGGAATCTATGTGCTATTTTATTAATTAGCAGGAGATTATACTATATTTCCTAAACAGTTAGTAGATGTTTTCAGAAGTCTGAGAAGTGATGCTCGAATGAGAAAGACTGTTAATGCTGTTTTTTTCAACAATAATTATGGGAAACAATATGATATAATAATACAGAAGTACGGGTACCAGAGTCACACTGACATAAAGACTAAAAGCTGGCCTCACTACATATTAGCTTTGTGATTCTGGGCAGCTACTTAAAATCAGCATCAGATGCTTCATAGGTTATGCTAATTAAGATAACATACATAAAATGCAAGTGCAGTCCCTCACACTGAATGTTTAATGAAAGTTCAATAAATGGCAGTTAGTACTGCTATGACTATTATTCTGAACCCTTTTGACTTTTTAGGACTAATGCCAGCAAGAGTGGAGAGTATACTTTGGAAATTCTTACTTCCATAGCTGTTGTGTTGAATCTCATGATATCCTCTGAATAATGTTCCAATGCCTAGGTCAGGAGTAGCAAACAGGTAGTTAGTAAACTGAATACAGCCTCAAGAAGAATTTCATTGGATTAGACAGGTTTATTGTTATTATTGTTACCATTAAGCCTAACTCCTTTTAGGGAGGTATACTCTAGATCCGCCATACCTTCATGTCATACACCTGGATGCTTTCTCACAGTTCTATGACTTGCCTGGTTCTGAAGATATTTGGATTTGCATCTCTAATCTAGATCTTTTCCAGACTTCTCTCCCAGTCTACCAATACCACAGCTATCATATGCCTCCTTTCCTCTGGAGAGCTATTCTCTGCATAGGTAGTTTTCCAAAATAACTGTTAATAAAATTTGTGTTGTCCCTCATTGGAACCATTATCATCATCACAGCTAACACTTCTTGGGCACTTACTAAATATCAAGTACAATGTAAAGCATTTTGCCTATATCGCCCATTTAAGCCACCATTAAACTTATAATGTAGGTACTATTTTTTATTGGTATTTATAGATGAGGAAACTAAACATCAGAGATATTACATTTCTTGCCCCTGAGTAGACAATCTTTGATGAGAATATAAGCAATTTGAGTACAGACATTACATTTTTAACTACTAGATAGACTAGATAGGCCACCTATACGTGGATTTTAATAGACATTCCAAAGGAATCATCCCAAAGCGATTACATTAATGGTGGGAATTCCAATCATGTGGTAGAAGATATTTTAGGACAGAAAAGCCTCTTAAAATATACTGCCTAAATGCCTGTACATTCTGTTGACAAGTAGGGTTGACCCTACCAATATTAAAACACAATTAGCACATAAATGAGACAAATGTAGATATTTAGTTTTATAAATAACATTCCATGGCTTCAAATGACTATGCACTTTAAACATATTCCAGATAAAACATTCCTTGCAATGCATCATTCTTTTGCAGCTTTCTTTAGAAATTTTTAGTTAGAATATTACTTTGTGGTAATGAGATGTTCCGGAGTGTTCACTTATACATTTCAGATAAAGACAGCTTTGAAGATAATCTTTAAAATCGTAAGTACATGAATATTCTATTTATTCTCCAACATTTCACTGTCAACAGAACAACATACACAACTCCTTATTCCAACCGTCATCACTTAATTTTACTCAGTCCTTATGAAACTGTCTTTTTTACAGTTCTAATGTACTATTCTTTGAGTGCATTATCTGTTTAATCAGGACAGCCCAAAATGTCATCAATTAAAATAACTCACATGATTGTCTTCTTTTTGGGGGGTGGAATCTACAAACTAAAAGCACCAGATGGAATATTCTATTGGACTTGTATATAGGTACACTAATAGTACACAAGCATAAACACTGAAAACACAAAGATGTCCTCAAATACAATACTATAAATAACTCAAGGGAAAAAGACTATCAGAGGCATATTATATTTGGAGGGAAAAAGGATTACCTGAATCTTATGCAATTTAAAACACCTTAAAATCAATCTATTTTCACATTTTGCAAATGAAAAAACATGATATAATCACGGTCAGAGCTACTTGTAACAGAACTAAAACTAGATTGACGATCTTCTGGCTCCTCGGCTGTGGCTTTTTCAGTTACAACAAATTGAAGGAATTTGCAGTAGAGTCTCATTCTCACAAATTCACCTGATGCACTAGGGAAAGCAAAGCCATAGCAAACCTAAATATTTTTCTTTTTACAATAGCTCCCAAACACAAGCAGCTACTTCACTGATAATCAAATAAAGAAACAATGTTCTATATTAACACCACAGAAGAGACAAAAATGTTATGTGGGATTTACTGTATATACAGTATAACAGTGTATAGTGTATTTTATAAGTACAAGAAGCAAATTTCAATGGTGATTTTTCTAGATATCACTGTGCAGCCTGGAGCCTGACACCTGGGGAAGAGATGGCTCCCTACATTTTAGGACATAGGCAATGAAGGTATGTGAAAGGATTTCAGGAAAAAATTTGACAACGTCACTTGGCTATCATTGTGGACAAGAGGAAGGCTCTGAATGTATATATTAAATTTAGTTCTACTTAACGACCAAATTTGGCCTGGAAGTTTCTAATGTGCTGCAGGGCTCTTTTGCCTTTCCCTATTAGGAATACAATGGTAAACAAAACAGATACACAAAGTAAACAAATACACTATAAAATAATTGCAGAGTGTGGTATGTGCTATGAAAGAAAAAAAAAGAGTGCTGAGACAGAAAATAATGGGGATGGGGATAGTGGGGTGATCCGTAGACTTTTATCCCAAGTGAAAGATACGTAAAACTTGCTAAAAATTATAAAATATTTGAAACTTCCAGATGTAACATGTACTTACTACCCATACTTAATGGATGTTAATATTTTGCATACTTATTTTAGATTGCTCCTTTTAAAATATAAGTGAAAGTGAGAAAGTACAGCTAAAGCAGCCACCACCCCTTCCTATATCCTTTCTCTCTAGAGGAACCAATCCTCACATTGTTGTGTATCAGCCCTTCCTATGTATTTTTACTTCCATAAGATAGAGTGTTGTCTGTGTGTTTTAATTATGTAAGTACTGTCTTATTTGCAACTTGTGTATTTCACTCAACAGTATATATATATATATATATATATATATATACACACACATATATACACACACGCACACACGTATATATATATGTATACATATATATAAACCTGACTCTTCAGTTCAATCTGTTATCCAATATTTATTAAGTGCCTACTAGATACTAGGCATACAAAGACTGAGTTCCTGCCTTTGATGAGCTTACACTCATTCCTTTAAAACTCATTTTGACGGCCCTGCTTAAAGGTAGAATGTAAGGACGTGCAGATAAGGACAAACAGGAAGGTAGCATTCACAGTGAAGGCAAGGTGATCTGTTGAATATGAGGTAGGAGGTGGAGGGACTTGATGAGTCTGATGAACACTCCGCTCTTTGAGATAGAAGAGAAAACGACCGTGGGCACCTTAGGAGGATGTTTTGTGGCAGTAACAGGCAGCTGAGTTTGAAAACATACAGTTTCGTCATTTTCTCCAAAACTTCCTTAAAGTGTTCGGATGTTTTGAATAAAAAGGAAATATGGAGTGAAGGATATGGGAGGAAAATGGTTAAGAGTCCAAGTCTCCAAAAACAATTTTAAAAAAGCTGAAATAATGGAGCGAATGTAAAGGGTGGAGTGGAAAGATATGTAAAGACAAGACATGGGTGCTATGTTGGGGGAAAATAGGATGAGGTAAAAAAAAGTGGGTAGGGGGAGAAAGGAAATGGAAGGAAAATAGGTTATGGTCTGAGTTTGGAACACTGAAATTTGATATTTCGGTGATAGAGCTGTATTAGTTTATAGAACTATCCTGGGTGAAGCTGTGGACGTAAGCAGCTATATGGAGTGGAGGTAAAGGACGTGAATGGAATGGAAGACTCCAGAATAGAGGTGGTCAAGGAAACATGAGGCTAATGGTTCAATGAGCCATCACATGGCTACTGACATCATGGTTTGGTGGGCAATACTGGGATGGAAAGAAGTTAGAAAACCATTGCCAAAGGTTTTGAATGTTGGTGAAATACCGGGAGATTCAGGCAAAGAGGATGAGTATCATGAGAGACGTGGTAAAGTGTTCCTGGAGAAAGAAATATTTGATATGAGCCTTGCAGCAGGTACAGAACTTTATAGTTAGAGATTGAGAGGCAGAGTAGAAGACATTTCAACCTGAAGGATGGTCTAAGTAAGGTCAGAGGAGGCAGCAATGGTTGACTATTTCTGATTTATCGTACTGGATCTCTCAGATCTCTCAGATGAAATGATCTGAAAACAATTCCACTGTATCAGTCAACAGCTTTTTATAGTACATTCAAGTGAGTATTTTCCAAATGGACCACTAACTCGTATCTATTTCCTCCACTTGTAATTGTCCCAACTACTTAAACTCTCACATGTCCACTAAACTAAACTTAATACTTAATGACTCAACTGGTCCATGTCTGGTGTTCAGATAGGGACATGACCTAGTATAATAGATCTGCAACTGGTTCCAGGTCTGATCTCACAAGGCCAGGCTATTTGGTTCTTTTCCAACATAAGGAGCTGCAGAGAGTCAGAGTCTGGAGATGTCTTAAATTAACAGCTTATCAGAGGTGCCTTGACCTACGCTGCTTATCTTTTCCCACTTGGTGTCTGCTCTAACTTAAGACGTTATTTTGATCCTTGTTCTTAGAACCATATTATTACAGGGTAGTAAGGAGCTTTTGAGGGTCATGTGGTCCTAAGTCCTGCTCAAAGACTTCTCTAAAATTTCTGTGTTCAGTTTCTGCCTTAACACTCCTCCATTGTTTGAAAAATCATTGATCTAGGGATAGATTGCTATGTTTGTCTTTGCTATAGTAAGTTCTCAAATTAATATCACAATGCTGAGTAGACATGATCTGTCACTGTATCTCTGAGTTGTATTTATTACTTGTAGTCTATCATTTTGACATGTCTGAAAGCACCTACCACAGAGACTGTAACATAAGATACACTATATTTGTCAAAACTGAATCTAGATTTTCAATGCATTTTAACTGCTTGGTAAAGAGAATAGATATGTTTCGGTCATACTTCCACTACAAAGTTTCATGTCAAGATCTGATTTCTTTTGATTTTTTATCTCTAATCTCTCTATGAAATGTGCATTCATTGCGAGGGAAATGACATTGGAGGAAGACTGTGACTTGGGTGCACATGGCAGCGTATTTATGCCCTGTGTATTCAGAGAGAAAAGAGAGGGAAGTAAGAAAGAAAGGAAGGAAGGAGGGAGGAAAACGGATTAAAATCTCAGCCATTGGATAAATTAATAATATATCTCTGAATGCTAATTTCTACTTTTATAAAGTGGGTACAATAATGGCTCCTAATCACACAACAATTTTAGGATATCAAATGAACCCAAGAATGTGAAAGTGTAAATTAGAAACTCTTATCCCTATATAAGACATCCACTACCTGTTTTCATGTGCAATTTAGAATACCTATCATTTTGCCTTTTGATATTCCCACTTCCTAAATACTATATATTTATCT
The DNA here is from genome assembly GCF_028564815.1 of Eubalaena glacialis. NCBI lineage: Eukaryota > Metazoa > Chordata > Mammalia > Artiodactyla > Balaenidae > Eubalaena > Eubalaena glacialis. The sequence goes on along the minus strand of NC_083716.1, from coordinate 173,690,536 downwards.
GTAGAAACACTCTGTTTCAGGAAAAATGTGTTCCTTTCATCATACAGCTTCTCATTACTCGTGTGAAGTGCCAGGAACCTTGAGAGGGCAGAAAAAAAAAATCATTCCAGCTTCTCTGTAGCTCTCCTTTTGACAGCACTCAAGTACAGGCTGATTGGCTATAGAGCCACAGGGATTTGATGAAACAAAGCGTTCCACAGCAATACAGAATCCAGCTACTTCTATCTCAAGGGAAGTATAAGATATGACCTTGGTTCATTGCTGGTAAGTATGCTAGTTGCCTATCAATCAAAACTCAAAAGTCCAAGGTAAAAGCCATAATGCCTTTACTGATTTATATTTCGAAGCTTTTAATATCATAATGTAATGTGCTGCAAGTTGAATAGCTTATAGAAAGCTTAGAATAGATGGAATTTTCTACTACCATAGCTGCTGACTTGTACCACACAGTTTTATCAATTCCTATATTTGCAATGATAACAAAATGTTATGTTATGCAATATGTTAATGCTTATAAAGCACTGAGTGCATCTGACATTTTAAACTTGAAAGATGAGCTCATGATGAGTGAGATTTAAATAACTGTATCTTAAAAGATCTCAGTGTGAAGCTAAATTTGGTTTCCTCATACTACACAAATTTGATAGTCATCAAAAATCCTTTTTTACTCTAAGATAACTACTTTTATTCTTGAAAGTAGAAAAATATATTAAAGAAATAAGATTCATCAATAACAATATTTCTAAAAATGTATGTTCATAGATTCATATGCAGATAAGATCACTGTACTTTAGCTGAAAAAATAAAACATTTTATAAAAATTTGTGCATCAATTTGGGGCTAGAAAATAATCTGAAATACATTTCTAGAAACAAGAAATCTTTTAAAGTATTTCTTTTACATTGGTTAACACGTTCAGATCTTTTATACAGCAAATATTTGAGGGAGAATTTTTGTTTTTTGATTTTTTGGGTTTTTTTCTCTCACTTTTTCTTTTTCTCCTTTTCCATAATGTGAATATGGTGAACTAAACAGACTATTAAATCAAAAAGGCACTTTTTATTAAATCAATCGTTTAATTATCTTTAAAAATCATGAAAAATCTCCTCCAGATTTCATTTAATACAAAGTTAAATCAGTAATTTCGTAAACTAACCATTGCCAACTACCACTGATAATAAATGATGAGTTGAAAATTTCAATAAAATTCTTGGGCATCACAAAATATGTCTATTTTCTTCAACAGGAAAAGTAACATCTGTTGGACATAACTCATAAAAACCCTTTACTAGTTAGCTGAAGTATTGCATGATTTAGCTGATCATGCCATTTGCTTACATAAACACAATCAGAACTACAGTTATCATTTTAGTTTAAATTTAAAATTTCTTTGTTGTGGGATGTATAAATATTAACTGAAATAAAAATTAATAAATATGAAAATTAATCTATCATTCTAATACTTCAACAAATCAAACTGTTTTCAGTTTTTAAAGCACCTTACCATTCTTTGCCATTACGATACAGAGACTTTCCCTGACAGTGTAGGTAAAATTTTGTGTTCTGCTTTTCTTAACATTATCTCCTGTCTTCATACTTATCATGTAAATTAATTAATTGTATAAGCTACCATAACTTAATGCATCAATTCCCCACTCTTAGACACGTTACCTTCCTCTTCCCTGCCCCAGTTCCCATTTTTTGTTATTTCCCTCAACAACCAACATTTTCAGTTATGCATTTTTCCCCATGTTTTTGACGTTTCCCCCTTCAGATAAATTCTCTGAAGTACAGACTTATAGATATGAATATCATTATGGCTCTTATATTTCCAAAGTGCTAAACAGACACTTTTATAAATTTCATTGCCATCAACAGCAATATGGATGTATGCAAAATTTGTACTGTGACCTTCACCAGCACTTAGTATTAGTATTTTCTGTTGGAGGGAGGAACACTAATTTCAAGGAGATGAAATTTCCATGATTTCATACTAATGAAATCTCATTAGTATTATTTTAATCTGTGTTGTTATTACTACTGGTGTTAAATGCTTCAAAATATTTGCTAATCATATTTCCTATCATGTAGATTATGTTTGGGGGTGTGTATCTTAATTTATATAAAAATTTATGTGTTTTTTTATTCGCTATTCAGACAGTAACGCTTTACCATATTAACAGCAAAAATTTTTTTTCCAATATAGATTATTTTACTTTTACTTTGGGTTTTTTTGGGGATCAGGTATGTTTAATATTTTTATATAAATATGTTAAGTATTTTGCAATGTAACTTTTTAATGTTACTTCAACGCTCAGATAACAATCCTACCAAATATGAAACTTCCCCCGTGATTTGATTTTTAAAAATATTTGTCTACTTAATCCATCTGAAATGTATTTTGGCAATGTTCTGAGATGTATATCTAAATTTTTCTTTTTCAAACTCTAATACCAAAACCATTTATTAAATACTCCTCTTTCCCATTGTTTTATAATGCCCTATTCATATACATATATGTGTGTGTGTGTATATATATATATATATATATATATATATATATATATATATATATATATAATTCTTATCTATACTATGTTGAGATTTTCTCTGTTTTCCGAGATCTAACATGGTACTGAAAATGTTAAACTATATAATTTTCTACTATTATCTGATATCTGGAGTGGCTTTTCAACATTTATGGCTTCTTTTAAAAAATATCCCTTTATTCTCATTAGCTTATTTTTCCAAATGGATTTTTATTATTCCATCACCATCTAAGAAAATCCAGTTAAGGGTTTTATTGCGATTATCCTTTTATATTCATAAATTAATGTGGAAAGCTTTAACAGATTTACCTTTATATCCAGAAACATAACCTGTCTCTTCATTAATTCCAGTATTCTTTTCTAACTCACAATAAATCACATTTTAAAGATATGTCCAATATTACATAACTAAAGGGCAGAATGAGATAATGGAAAAGGTGAAGACTATGGGGTGGAACACATAAATATATGGACATATATATGTGTGTGTGTGTGTATATGTATGTCTAGGCTTTAATCCTGTGTGATCTTGGGCAAGATGTTTAGCCTCTGATCCTCAGTCATTTCCTCTGTACATTGAAGGTAATGGTACTTCCAGGATTGCTATAAAGAGTAGGAATAATGTATATAAAACTACTGAATCACAGCATGTACCCAGTAAATGTTAGCTATGAGAATAATTTTTAATATAACATGTGCTTAGTACTTGACATTTTATAAAGTTCCTTCATATGTATTATCTCGCTTGCCCTTTGATCTTCACAGAAGATCAATATTAATCTTAATATTTCTTTCAATATTAAGAAATTAATATTTGGCCTTAATATTAAGGCAAATAGGTAAACATATATCTTCTTTTGAATCAAAACACAAGCTCATTTCACATCATAATGATATATGTAAATGTATTTGAAGATCACCTACATCACACAATAACCTTGTCCCTGAATAATTGATGATTTTTTCTGTTATAATAAGTGTAGTTGCCCTTTCATTACATTTTCTATTAATTTTGCTTGCTTAAAGGAATGCTGTCGATTTTGTATGTTTGTTTCTTGTTCAATAGTTTTACTGAGTTCCTTATTACCTCTTAAAAATATGGTTAATTCTCTTGGTTTTCTGCGTTGTCACATTTCCAAAATAAATTTTATGTTATGGAATCACATATTAATAAAATCAGCTACTTAACTGAAAAATAAAAAAACTAAGACTAGTTATCTATCATGATATCATGATATATTAAAATCTTCCTGTTGTAAATATAAATTCAAGATTATTTAGCTATTAATAGTCAGTCTCCTTTAGCTTGTAGATTGTATTTCCTTACAAAATCTTCCTGTCGGTCCTTCAAACCTCACCTTGTCTGACAGGAAGGAGTGATGTTACAGTGTGGCAGAAAAAGGAAAAAGAGAAAGCATACACCTTTTTTTTCTTTGTGGGCTTTAAATATTATTCTTAAGGATAAGAGAATAAAGGGATGAGTGGAAAAGAGGTATAAACTGCGCTCGCACACTTGGGAGAGTTTGCTGCTTTTTCATTTCTTAACGCATGGTTGGCTATGCTCTTTCCCACTGAACCTAGACCTTCCACTGCCAAATACATCCTCCCCACTTTTTTTTTCTCCTAGAATATCACTTCAGCTATGGGAGGATACATCTTTTTGTGCCTGGACTTGTCTTTCCCCATCTACCGTTGGAGTAGGGTGCTTCCTTTGAAAAGTAATAGTAATAAAATGCCATTTTTTCCATTGAATCAGTTGGTTAACACTATCAAATAATCCACTCCCAAAAGCATTCTAAATAAAGGAACCCACTGATGCCTCAGAAATATTTCATTTTTACTTAATCATGTTTTGTTTTTAGCTCAATTGTAAAAACGAAAACAAACTAGTAATAAAGTTAAAAAATGACCAAGATGATACAATTATTTTCACTGTAGAAGCAGACAGTCAGTTTCAGGTATAGTTTCCATACTCACGGGGAAAATGATTAGAGGTGGATGGATTGACGCTGTCCCCACTGTCAGCACTTTCACTGCTGGAAACTTCATCATCTGATTCCCGCACAGAGGAGCAGGGTGAGGAGCCGTCAACTTCTTCAAACTTCCTCTTTAAAATTCCACTCATCGCTGCAGCGCTGTCACATGTACCTGTAGCAGGAACGGGAGCAACGGAGCATTGAAATATCTGACCGCTGGATGTGCAGCCAAGGTCTCCGGAGTCATTTTTATGTGGCTTTTTATACATGAGCTGAGCTTTCCCTTGAAAGGTTCACTAAGCAGTTTTTTAAAAACATTTTCAAATTGACAAACATTAAATTAAATATGAGCATTTGACTATTTGCTTACCAAAATGTATCAACTTTTTTAGACATAGTTCATTTTAATGCAATACCTTTATTCCTTTTTGTAGGCAAATTGAGAAAATCCACCTAAGTCCATAAAATTCTGTATCGAACATAAATGTCAATGTTCCCCAAAGTCCTAAATGATTACTGGAAGGAACACATGTAAATACGCAAAGACTTCATACTCAAGTTTTAAAATGTAAGAAGCTTAATTAGCTGAGCACTATATGAAATCAGGTCTAAATTTTAGGTAGTTTCCATTGAAATATTACAATAGGGTGGAGTATGTCCCTATGACGCCTGGTTGCTGAAGCTGTTGCCACTGTTTTGGAAACCTCCTAAGGCTCGTTAGTTGGGACATAGCACTAGTTGGGTGGGAAGAGTGAGGTGTGGGGAGTGGGTACGGTTTCTCCTAAATCCTTTCTCTAGGATGAATGGGTTTTCCCCTCTCCTTGAGCTGCCCTTTCTCCACCTTCCCCATTTACCTTGACATATACATAGTCAGCTGAAGGGCATAAACTTTCCTTGCAGTGTAAGAATATTTTCAGGAATAACTTATATATAAATTAGCTTAGATATATGTGATGGTCTTATATTGTTAAATTAATTTAACTTAGCTGAAAGTATTGCTAAATTGATTCCATGCATTCTATCTTCCATCTCATTATGTCAGCTGATTTTAACTCTCTTTTGAGTTCTTAGTTACATTATCTAGGCACTGCCCTCAGAAATCTCTGTAATAACCCCTTCTCTATGCAGATCACAGAGCAGGCAGCCTGACCAGATCCCCTTAGCTGGGCCAGATTTCCAAATTTTAATTCAGTAGTTTTCAAAGTCGGCTACTAGGATTAGCAGCATAAGCATCACCTGGGAGGGAAATGCAAATTCTCGAGCCTCATTCCAGATCTACTGAAGCAGAAACTCCCAGAGGGTAGGGCCTAGGACTCTGCTTTATGAAGCCCTCCAGGTGATTCTGATACATCCTCAAATTGGAGGGCCAGTTGTCTAATTTCTAGTCTGTTCTCCAGTAGCTCCTTCCTTGGACTTTTCCTTCCTTGGACTTTTCCTTCCTTGGACTTTTCCTTCCTTGGGTGTGTCCACACACCAGCCCTAGAGAGTTAAATAACCCAGCACTCAATTCCTAGTCAAAATCTTCTTCGTCCATCACTGGTGTGAATTCTATAGGTACAGTATTAGATGTCTCTTAAGTATCATTAATTTCAACTTACTCTACTCATCTATTCACGTGTTTAGCAACTGGTATGCATATGCTTGCCTCCTGGGATGGAGTAGGGGATACAAAAAGGAGTAGAATGTGTTACCTGCTCCCAAGGAGCAAGCATCCACTTTGCTGGGCTGCATGGAATTGAGAATAACCTCCAAATTCATGTTCTACTGCCTTGTTTTACTAATTTATGTCTTTTTCATGACTTATATTAACAATAGAGATAACTGATAGCAATAAGAAGATACTACACTGTCTATTCTTTTGAGAATAAAATCTCTACTGTCACTGATTTTACCACTATTCAGATTAGCTTATTATTTTCTCCATCTTAAAGAGTGTGAAATGCATAAGATGTTCATGCATATCTGAGAGGGTGGAGAGAAAAACAGATATTTTAAGTAAAGTTCCTGACATAAAAGTAGGACAGGATATAAATTTTAAAATTGTTCACTTCAAACAAGATGCAAAGTAATTCATGAGGGAGAGACATCAAGACACAAAATAATACAAAATGGAAGCCCATGTTTAAAAAGTACATTTTTATAATAAGATATTGCAATGGGAACAGTTAAAAACCATGTCCTTAAGCTCCACTTTCCCATCTGACCTCCCCCAGCTTCCTTAAGAAAGGCAGATTTCTCAAGGATACCCAACTGGACCAAAGGGAACTATATTCAAACATGGCAAAATGTGGTACGTGGTACTCTTCTTTTCCTTTCTCACTTCCTCAAGCATGAGAGGGGAAATTTTTGGAGGGATGATAAGGGCATTCAGAAGTCTCTTTTCCCTTTGTTATTACATTTGTACTGGCAAGACTTGAAGCAATGGAGTTGAAGGTTGGCTGTAATTTCTGTCTACATCTTTGAGACTGAAAGAGCCTGAGCTATTCCCAGGTCAAAGGGACAAAGGAACTGACTGTTTAAGGTGGGATTAGTATCTATGCTGGAAATTAAACATTCAAATAATTACAGGTGGGCATAACTTTAACTTATACCCATGAAACTGGTTAAGTGCTAAATTGCTTGTGCAGCAACCAAGCGTAACACCTGTCTAGTTTCACAGCCTTTAAAAAATATTATGTGAGCGTAACAAGATGTCATAATGAAATATGAGGGCCAAATGACCTATTGCTTACAAGTATATAAACCTTGATCAAGACCTAATAGTGGAATGGTAAAGGGAGAATGTGGTTTTCTCCTACAGCATCTATGCTAGCTCACTAGGAAAGAAAAGAATACAAGAATTTAGGGAAAAGACTGTTAATAAAGGAGTTGTATATACTTGGTTTGCTTGTACCCTGTATCGGTTCTCTCAGAATTTGAGGACAACAATAGGTGGCTAGCTAGGTAGAGATGCAAGTGAGCAGAACCAAAGCTTGTCCTGTGGCTGCCATAGCTCCTTAAATAGTCATTTAATAATATATTTTTGTTCCCAAAGACGAGGCATAATTAAACTTGGTAGGTATGAAGCCAGTGAAAAAGTGGTCAACATTTCAAATTGGCAAACAGCATCAAAGCTCAAAGAACAGAAGATAAACCTGAACAGGCATTAATTTACTCTAAATATGATAAGCTGAGAATCTAAGTCTCGTTATCAGCCATTTAAACACAGCTACCATTTTCCAATTCAAGAAACACATGTTAATGAAGGGTATCACCATTTCTCATTTGGACTAGCACAGCCACATCCTAATTATTCTCTCCCATCCACTACTGTTTGCTTTCAATGGGCTTTCCAGGTTGGAGGCACAATGATAAATTTAAATTGCAAATGTGATCATGTTCAGCAGCTTAAAACTCTTAAGTGGCTTTGGATTACCTTAGGATAAAGTTCAAAATCCTCAAAATGGCTTATAAAGTCCTTAACAATATACTCTGGCTAACTCTGGCTAACTTCATCTTCTTTTTGAGCCATTGGCCTTTTTGCCAATATCTCAGCGCTAATAATAATTCAGTTTCTCCAACCTGCTTTTTCTCTCTGGACTCTAAGCCTTTTGATGTATGCATGACTCTTTCCGATCTACTTTTTGATTTCTTTTCCCACAGCACTTACCACCTCCTAAATCCATATTATTTATTTATGTATTTTTAGGTTTACTAATTATTTTTTATCCCCTGCTGGAAGATACCAGGGCAGGGATCTCTGTACTGATGTTCCAAGGGTCTAGAACAATGCTTTATATCTAATAGAGGCTCAATAAATATTTGTTTGATGAATGAATGAAACCCTTCTATTTCCATACTTTAATTATTTTGTCAGTGTCTGTTTTCTCTGATAGACTAAAAGCTCCATAAGCAGAATCATGTACATCTCATTCACCACTCTATCTCTCCTAACAAAATATCTGGCATATTTGATTAGATGAGAATTAAAATGAGATGAAATTGACCTCAAAACGTCATACAATTTTTTTTTTTTTTTTTTTTGCTTGCAAGCAACCCAAAAGCCAATTCTAGCTAACTTAAGCACAAAGACATCTGTTGGAAAAATACTGAACTAGTTCATGCAATCTAAGATAGAGCTGAAATGAAAAATTGAGGAACTGCAGGAATAAGGACAGCTTCTGGGATTATGGTTGTAGAAATGCCATGATCTTTTTTTTAGAGCACCACAGTTACCAGGTTTAAGCCCAGCAACTTGTATGTCTCACAGTTCAAGTTTAATGTTCCAAAGCATGAGCAACCTTTTAGCCCATTTTGGGTCAGGTGTCCGCCCTGCGACCATTCGACTACGTGGCCAGTGGGCAAGGAGCCAGCCAATTTGCTATCACCTCAGAGAACCTCACTCAGAGGCTTCAATAAGTTCAATTGCATTGCAAAGCCAATATTCTTTCCTTGTCTAACACTGATTTATCTAATTTTTTCACTTATTAATATAGCCCATTGTTGGGGAAGCTAGTAAAGTAGTCTTGTTCAGGCTTCAGAGGCGGCACCAGGCCTCTCTCTGACCGGACAATGATGCTAAAGCCGACTGCATGCCAAACTGCTGAGTTACACCCAGGCCAGAATCCATAATAAACCCCTAGATAAGATAGAGAGTAAGTCATGGGACTTCTTTCACCTTGAGGGTCTGGCCAGCCCCTGGGGATCAAGAACATTCCAAAACTTATGAGTTAAGACCGAGGCATTTATGACAACAACCAGAGCTGCAAACTTGCAAGTAGGCTGATTGTTATCAGCCTGCGGCCTGGTGCTAAAAGCTGGACTCCTTCGAGTGGCAAACTGAAGTCTCACCCGAGGGGTGGACCCACCGCCCGGGACCTTCCCAACTGGAACTCCAGATTGCTGTTCAAGGGACTTCCCAGCGCTGCTTGCACCTGGATGTAGGTGCTTCCCCAATTCGGTGATGTATAAACCTCTGCCTTTACTATTCTTTCTTAGTTAGTTATACTATTCTTTTCTTAATTAGTATACTGTAATTTGTTAATTCAATAAACTCTCTCTAAATTCTTGTTTAACTGAGTGTACAGTGGTTATTTTGCGAGCAAATCCTACGAACCTTGAAACCGAAAGTAAGGCTTTCGGCAAAACATCCATGAATTCACCACTTGGCCAGCTTCTCAGTTTGGGATTCCTCTTTCCCTACACCTAAGTGCCCTTTCCCTACACCTATTGCCAAATTCAATTAAGAACTACTTTATTTTAAAACTCTAATAAACATCTTGTAGTCTTGGATATCTGTTATTCTTAATTATCATATACTATTTATTTCATATTTGTGTTAGATGGAAGAAGTCTCTGGACACATTTAAAGAAAGAGTAGTAGAAAAGTATAAATGTTTCCATTTCTCCTCAAAAAGATACTGATAAACAACACTAGATTTTCTATGGTTATAAGTAAATACAATTATTTTATTTAATATATTTCTGGAAAAAATGTGGGAAACCAGAAGGCTGCAGGGTGAAGATAAGTAAGACACCGGATAAAAATGTACATTTTAATGCCTCTGGAAGAACTACTGAAGCTAAACTTTGGGTATTTGTTAGAATCTGGTTCATATCCCTCTCTTTTGACTGCCTAAAAATTTCATAGCTTTCCCAGGTAACTCATTGAGTTCTTACTATCCCATTTATATTCATCTAATGTTTAATCCTTTTTTCTTCTTACATTCTGTCCCTATTTCCCAATGTTTTGCTCTGTATTATAGGGAAATGACCACAGGAAAAATGCCTTAAGAGCATCATCAATCTCCTAGTTCTGAAGAGCAAGTTGTCTGATTTGGAGAAGAATCATTTTAGGGTTGCCAGATTTAGCAAAGTAAAATATTCAGCAAATTAAAACAGGACACCCAGTTAAATTTGAATTTTAGATAAAAAATAAATAGCATTTGAGATATAATTTTACTTATTATTTGTTGCTTATCTGAAATTTAAATTTAACTGGGCAGCCTGCATCTCTTCTAACAACCTTAACTGGTGCTCTTGGCTCTTGGTGAGAAAGTAGAATGACGATAAAATCAAAAAAACATCTACATAAAAAAATGCCACCTACCAACTGGAAATACCATATGTGAATATTCCTGTCCTTTACCAATCAGACAAAACCCAGTAAATAAAATATGTAAGGTTATTAGGGTGAATCAAGAGTTTATCAAACAATTGAAAAAAAGGTGAGGGGGTGGGAGACGGTTAATAGGCTTAGGGCAGGCATGGCCTATCACTGACACGGGAAAAAATGAATTTAAAAGGAAGTAATTCTGGCATGGCAAGAATTTCCTTATATGGTAATGAGGAGGTCTTTTTGGTGAGATGCTGTTTCTTCTCTGGCCTGATAAAAGAAAGGGTGGTGAGCTGTGAGTTCCTGGTTCATTTGACCTGGCAGGTCCTTAACTTCATGGAGGCTGCTTAAACCGGGAGCTTTACATGGTCTTCTCTCAGGAACAAAGTGGGTGTCTAGAGCCCCTCTGTTCACTTTTACCTGGGAGTCTGCGTATATCCTTTGCATTGCTTGCATGCTAGTTTTGTAGTTGATCAAAATGAGAGTAACCTTTAACTGCAAAGGTCATTAACAAACACCCTTCTGCCTTGGTGATATGGCATACATCAAAGCAGCATGTTAACTGCATTATAACCTGACATGAAGGACGTTTCTTCATGATTTGTCAAAGAACAAAATCATCTATTTTACATCTTCATCAAATTCTTCCAGCAAGCACAAAAAGCTAAGAAACCATGACTGTTCTCTCCCAACGACTTTGATAAGCTCAGGCTGTTCGCTTTGAACAGGAAACACCAGTGCCAGGATTAAGTTGCATAGAAAAAGAAGCTTATTCTTCTTTACTTTCATGCAGAATGGAAAACAATTTTGATGTTTCTTCTGGTTGCTTCACCAAATTCAAATGATGAGATGAGAAGTACTGCAAACAAGTTGATGAAAATACTGGTGTGTGGCTCATCTGTGATAGCAGGTGGGAGGAGTTGAGTTGGCAAAAGCAAGATTATTCACAATGTCACACTTCATCAACCAGATTGTCTACAGGGTCAGAGAGAGGATGAAGAGGACAGTTGCTCAATTGATGGTGTGTAGGTTTTATTCCAATACTCAACAAAAGAGAGCTTGGCTAAAAAATATCATACTGTGTTATTTTTATTTTCTGGTGGGATATCATTAGTTATCCAGATGTGTTCCTAACTATCAGGATACAATTTTAAACGAGTTAATTTATATTCAATCTTTTTACTCCTCAAATTTTTTACACCATGAATTTGAGTAATCTTTGTTCTGCCCTAACACTCACAATGCTACTACCCTTACACTGTTATGTTAACCAAACACTGACTATGGGCTAAAGTTTCTGCTAAATAAGATAATCATTATCTTAAGAAGTTGGCATCAGATTTCAACTCCTTGAACACTTATCACGCCACAGGTCTCAGAATGCTTATGCATTTCTCTTAAAAAAAAAAAAAAAGGGATAACTTCTTTCACAATACTAGGGCTATTTCTGCCTTAACCCATTTGGCAAGGAATTAACCTATCTGCCGCCAAGAAGATAGGGATTTGGCAATTAATTCACAACATAAAATCCTGCAAGGTGTTTCCATGGGGCACCACCAATGTGAAAAATGCTACTGGTGGCTTGCCAATTCAAGAAGTACAAGTTAGCCAAATACACTTCTCTTGTCTAGGTGTCTGCTTAAGCCAAAAATGCTGGGAGCACTCTTGTCTAATGAATATTTTTGTTGGAGAAATGATTGTAGGGTTCCCCAATTATGTATGAATTCCTTGTGCCAGAGTTGCCCATGACCTTGAGTTAGAGGTCTGAGTTACTTTATGTGCCTTGGATTTCGACAATTTTGCAGCTTGATGATTTGCAGTTTGAGAATTTGATTAAAGAAATGAGTGCTTACCCCTGAAAAAAGTGCACAAATGCATGTCATTTACCCATGGATTCTCCATCAAAGGTAGGTGCCTCTAACTGTCCATACCTCTTCCCTCACTGTGTGCAAACTGCAATGGCTAAACTGATTTATGCCCTGCTGACAAAGGGATGGAAGGCTACTCCACTTACTAATGGTAAAGGGATTCTTTATGAATGTCTGGCTGGGGAGACCCCAAGAAGCTTTCCATATTACCTGTCATTGGGATTAGTATCCATATAAGATACCTAGAACTTGGTTTTTAATGCCTCTTAACCGTAAACATTGTTCATTACTTGTTATTTGTCAACATGATATAGCAGAATACATGTGAACTGAAAGCCAAAAGTCCTTCCCCAACACTAACTTTCAGGACGTGTTTTCAGTTAGCAAGAGCACAGAGACCCAACCAAGAACATGATAAGGCTTTTAAAACTGTTGAAAATTGATCAAGTGTCTGTTGTCAGCCTATTTTTCCTACCCCAACAACAAAAGAACCAACGAAAAATTTATTTGATGTGCTTGCTATTAAGACTAAAGAGGAGTACTTAGCCTAGTTTCTTGGAAGATTGGCAAGACTTACCACATTAAGGAAAAATAAAAGACCACACAGACATGGAAGAATTTAGAATTATTACTGCAGCACTGGAAGATAACGTATTTTTTTCTCCTTATCACTTAAGAAGTTTCTCTTCAGTCTTTTAGAAAGTTTCTGACTAAATAATAAAGTAGTCAGTGTAGCTCAAAAGGTATGTAAGAAATATGACATCCTTTTCCTTCAGAAGAATCATTAGAATAGTCTGAAGTGAAAGGATCTTTAAAAACACTTCCCTCATAAAGTACTCTAAAGTGGATATCAGAATAAAATATGGTCAAGCTTTAGGACTATACCCATCCAAGCACTGGGATCCTGCCAAAGATACTGTGCAAAAAAATAAAGAAGATTTAAAAAATTAGAGTAAGTAGAAGAAAGTACGTTGGATGTTCTTTAAAATGATTACTACCTTAGGCAAGATATAGATTTCTACTATCTAAGGCAGCGAACAATAGTTATTCAACCTGCAGCTGACATCACGTTAAGCAGCAATTAGTAAAGATAATTTAGAGAGTAAGATTAAATACTTGGATTTTCAAGTATCAGTGAAGGTTCTACTGGCATAAATTAAAACTGGTTCACAACAGAAATAAATCACACCAAGCTCATACAATCTTTTAAAACTTGGAAACCCACTATTTAGAAAAGTTTCATCATTCAAACAAGTTTCACAAAAGCAAAGTCATGATATTCCCCCCCCAACCAATTTATCCCACACTTGCTACCAATGTACAGTTATCACAGAGCACTTCTAGGTATGCTACTATTAAAATAATTTTTAAGTAAAAAAATGTAGGTATATTTTCTAAATTTCTTCTGAAAAACCTTGTGACTAAATCACTTGATGCAATATTTCTAGACATCATTCTGATACACAGGAAGTTTAAAATAGCAGTAAGTCCATGAATAGAGATCGTTTCATGATTCAAACAAATTAGCACTTTTAAGTCATGAGGTAGAACTGGACGCATGCTCCACAACAGCATGGGCTCAGCAAACGTTTCTTGGGCGCCTAACATGAGCCAGGCTCCCTCTGTAATTGAAAGGTCCATAGTCTATGGATGAGACAGGAACTGCGGTGAGCAGAATGAACAACTAATGCCTTAATTGTACAAAGTCAACATGGAAAAGAAAAGATAGTAGGCAAAGGCCCAAAGGTGAAACATTTTAAAGCAACAAATGATATAAAACAAGAGAGCTCAGAAAAGCGCATATTACTACATCCTATGTGAGGATTTTGTGGTTATTATGCTTCTGGTTGGTGAGATTTAAGCTATCTATGAAGCCACATATAGTTTGAATTTGGTGACTGCCTTCTCTACTTGTCCCATCTGAATATAAGATATCAGCTGCTTAGTACTTCCTAGGTATGACCTCCAATAAACTCTTAGTGGGTTTCTATTTTGGGAAAACACGTCTTTTCCTCATCCATTGAAATCTAAGATGTTTTATCAAGATTATCTGTAACTATAGGCTTAAGCTGAACTTGTCTTATCAGCACCAGGGAACCATCTCCTGGGGGTTGAAAAATAGTAACATTAGTTATCACTTAAAATGATCTTATTTTGTGCCAGGCATGCATCATGCCATTTCATTTCCACAAAAACCCTTTGATATAGAGACAGTTATCCCCACTTTGCAGATGAAGATGAGGCTTAGAGTTTTCAAGTGCCCTGTCCAAGGCCACATGGACTGTAAGTTGCAGACCATGTCTTAGAAGTGACACCAGGGTTGGAACATGAAGGTAAGCTCCAAACCACTGTCCTATTCAGTCTTTTCACACTCCATGATATAGCTTGAACTCACACACTCAATAAACTACATAATAAAAGCACTTACTTATCAAGAAAACAATATACAATATTTTCCTGGTTTTTCCATTGTTCATGAATTGCCCTAAGTTTACAACGTTTTATTGTATTAAACAAAGTTACCCAGCTTTGTTAAAGTAGTTCTCAGGCCTTTTTAAATATTAATGGGCAAAAAAAGACCAGAATATGGAGCTTTTCCCCAATATTTTGGACTATTCTAATTCTTACAGAATGAGAAGCAATATTCCTTCAGCTTTTCAAAGATCTTCAAAGTGTAAGAGACCACCTATTAGCTGGTATGGTATTAGCCACCTCGTGTATCTTTACACATGCATTATACTAGTGAATTTTAAAAGAAATGGGGATTGATGGCTCTGTTGTCTTACTTTTCTTGTATGTGATTGGGGAAAATGTTAGGTGTGCACACGTGTACGTGCATGCACACACACACACAAACGACTAAATGCATTTCTAAATGAATATGTGGATTCATAAGCTTGCACGGAGATAATAGATTGCCTGAGTAACAACTCTTTCTAACTAGCATGGTGATGGTGTATCACAAAGCCCCAGGATTTAAGAGTGAAATAGACACAACACCTGAAATTGGCAAGAATAGGTATATGACACCAATGTTTAGTCAAACACCACCAAAACAATTGGTCTGTGTGTTTTCTTTGGTATACCTGTTAGAGATTCCTCATTTCCTTATTAGACAAAGTAATTTCAAATTTCTGTTGGTGGTTTACTATGACAGATTCTCATTGTAGCAACAAGAACCAATTTCTCATTTATCTAGAGCTCAAACATGATTTTCAATATCATGAACATAAGAAAATGAAAACAAATTCTATTTTCTATGTTTCTATGCTCAGTATACTACATATATGTACGTGTCAGAAGTTCAGTACATAGGAGAAGTATAGAGGGATGTTATCTCTCTCTCTTTGCGCACTGAAGTCTAAATGATTTAGAAGTTAATGTAAAATAAAGTGCATAAACTTGATTTTCCAATTACTCTCAGATAAGGAGTAATTGTTAACTATTAAAATAGATATTAACATGAGAAAAGAAAGAGTAAATTTATAAAAAGCATATAAAACTATATGCAAAAAGCATATAATAGCAACACCATTTAGTGTTGGTGTACAGTTGGGGAACAGTGTTATCATTTGCAATAAGTCAATGTAATGATGGAAATAATGATTCTTATGCCATGAAGGAAAGCCTAAATGGATTTCCACTTTGCTCAATAAGGCAGAATGGCATGTACTGTATTTTGCTTCCATGAAAGCAATTAACACATTTTAAAAAACTGGCCATTTAAGTCATAAACTTTACCTATTTGGAAAATTGGTTAATTTAGTACAGATTATTTTCCAACTGTCCTAGACAAAGTATTACTATAATGTTTCCATGTGTCTAATAATATGGAATAAAAATAAGACCTTTAAAATCATTTTGCAATTTTATCACCCTTATACTCTTCAATAAAACTGATACAATTCTATTTAAATTTTAGAATAGGCGATAAAAATGCAATCATATGTTTTGTTTCCTAAGAAATGCCAGGTTAAAATGAAGAAATGTGATTGTTTTGAATACTCAATTATTTTGAACATTTTCCTGCTATATGTTATAAGTTATTTTCTTCTTTTTTCTATTTCATAGGCACCAGAAGTTCAGGAGGACACATATAGTGATAATACAACCTAAAACCTACACATGCGATTTTGAGATGACAACAGTTATTTGTAGATTTTAGACTATGTTCCATACTGCTAGACTGAGTACAACATGTTTGCCCTAACATCTTTTCCAAGCTTACAATATGGTCGCTAGTTTCAAGTGATGACAAAGACAGACTGGTAATCAGAAAGCAGGAAATTAATGTTTGAAAAATCCTTAAAGATTCCTTTGAAGTCTGATGTAACATCATCTCTTCAAGTACACTAGCTGCACTTCCTTCAATGATTTGTTTTTACATTTTTCTATTTACTCTTTAACTTTCTAAATTTAATTTGAATTGCATTTACACAAATGCATTTTTCTATATACACCCAACTATCCAGACCATGAACTTACTAGGTACACGCTGCTGAGATTTGAATGGAAGCAGTATGGCTCGAGCAAATGCAAAAAAGACTTCAAAGTTCTGAGTGAATTTGCATAGAGACATAAATTCTCCAGGATATTCAAAGCCATAAATTTGCTGCAGGACATATATAGCTCTCTCGTGGCTCACGGAAGCACAACAATTCTCTTTATTTCACATTTGTCTATTACCACGTTTTCTCCAAGAATCTTCACAGGCTCTCCTTCTTTGCCCGCACTGTTTTTATTTCTATATTCAGAATGTGCTAACGGGTGGCGGTTGCATTTACAAAGTTAATAGTATTGGACAAGCTAAATGAATTTTAAGCCCAGTTCTCTCCTCCTCCCTGTGCCCTGCCTAGAACACACGCAGAGGTTGGGAGGTATAAACTATGGGCACTATCTGAGTTAAAAATGAAATAAAGAGTTTTTGCTTTTCAAAATTGTGGATTAAATATGGTTGACCATAAGAAAGATTTTATTTGGCTGTTTGAAATATATGTATGTATGTATACATACAAAATATATATAATTTATAGTATGCATAACAATATATACATATATAAATATATGTAAACATAGGTATTTCATAACAAATTATATACATATGTATAAAACAAAAGTAAACAAATACGTTGTTTGGACCAGAGGACAGAGGACAGCATTTTCCATTCAACATAAAAAGGAAATAATTGATTTAAAATATACCCCCTTAAGCTTCAGTCATTACTGAAAGTTTCAAAAGAGAATTTAGAAGAAAATGGCAGTTTATTTGTTTTTTAAAAACTCATACCAAAATATGAATTTCTTTTCCTAAATTAATATCGGGATCCTGGATAAATGTCACAGTGTCCCCATAGAGTGATAAAGGGTGAGAATCTGGCCCTGGATGACTACTATGAAGTGATTTCATAAATATTTCAAGTAATTGTCTTTCACTGTTTTAAATCACTGTTTTAAATGGCCATCCTCCTGTTTTGGTCTGCCTTCCATGCTCCCCCCTACTCTCCATTTAAAAATAAAAGATATTGTTGCCAAACTGCCAAGTCTTAATCATTATAATAAAATAAACGCCCCCTTTTCAATGCAAAAGAAAGTTTATCTAAACATGTACTAGCTCTTTGTAAGCTTCATAAAATTCACTCAAAAATATCTTATGCAAATATGAAAGCATAAAGCAGTTATTTCATGACTAAACATTATTTTGCCTCTTCATCTTTCCAATTTATTTTCATACACGTACAACCTATAATGTAGACAGATGCACACTTGATGCAAATTAAAATAACATTTTTTCCCATCAGCATTGTAACTGCTGAATTGATATATTTTAAAATTTTAATGATATAGATAAACAGTCTGATCACGATGCTTTAAGTTTATTTAAAAATATGCTTTGGAAATAAAAAAGCAATATGAACAATAAAAGTGAGTACACATTTGTTTGGTTCAGGTCAGACTTTTCTATGATGTGATCACACATTTTACAAAAGTGTGAAATTTAGTGCATGGAAAAAGAAGACTTTTGTCCTGCCTGTGACATTTATGAGGATCACTTCACAATCCAGATTTAACTGAAAGGAAAAGTCATAGGAAGTTGAACATGTTGAGTTCAAAATAGCATTGTCTAAAAAGTTCCAAAGAAAATGAATAACAATTATGAAAATTATAGTATTTAAAGGATGTGACCCCCAAATAAATTATTTCTTTGATAAGATGTTTAACAATGAAATATAGAAAGAAGAATCTCAAAACTGAAACCCTCTCTTAAAATGAAATGAAAATATAACTTATTAAAACTGTCCTTATGATATCATGTGGGGTATGAACAAAAGAACTCCATTATTTAATTCCAGATACCTCATTTAAAATACATTTCTTAAAAATGTGAAAATCCTCTAAAAGTTGAAAGTCTTGATATTCAGCTAGATGTTTCAACCCAGACACCTCTCTGCAATCAAAAACTTCCCTCAAAATGGAATTATTTAGAAGCCCCAAACCAATTTTTTCTCTCACGACATTATTCCATTGGAACAAAACACCTATGTTTCAAATTGAGACAACATTAAGAAGATTTAATAAACTAGTTAAGGGAAGCTGAAAATCGAGAACACCCTGCCAATTTCCACAGTGAGTTAAAATAGCCAATCCTCACCAGTGTCTTTTATAGAAATAAAATCAGGCGCATCATGAAATCTGTCACCGTACCTGCGTGCACTTTAAACGACTACGGCACACACGCTGTTAAGATCTTCACTCTGAGAAATAAAGCACACTTCATGTAACTGCTGCAAAACACTGCTGCAGAGGAGCCCAGTGCATTTTTTTTCGGGCAACTGATCCAGCTTTCCACCAGCCCTGTGACCTCTGAACTCCCTTCTGCCCCCCTCCTCTCGCTTCTGCAGTCAAAGCCTCGGAGCTGGTCTCATTTGCATAAGGCTCAGGCAGCCCTCCAGCAGCTGAAACGGAATGCTGGGTAAGGAACTGTGGAACTGCGGTTCTGCCAGAATACCTGAATCGCCCGAGAGCTGGAATACGCGATTGGGAGTGGGCACCAACTGCGCCGGGCTGTCCGCATCACACCCTCCCGCCTCCCCACTCCCCCCGCGTCTATTAATGGATAAATGTTTTTTAACTCTTTGTTTTGGAGTGCTGCTTTCCCCCCTCCCCACCAAAAAGAAGCTGTCAGCAGCGACAGTGGTAACCAAGGAAACTCAAATAGTCAAATACTTCATTTAAATACATGTGGAAGGCCAATTTAAAATTTTCATTAACTTCTCTTGTTTTTGAAACATAGCTATTTTTTCCCCTTGGAATACATAGTACACGCATAATCAGGGACATAGGGTATTTCTTTTTGTTGTGGTTTAAACAGCATCTTACAGGCATACAGTTATTTGAGTCACTATACAAATACATGAAGTCACCGGTAATTCTATAAAATGTTAAATGTACCCTAGTGCCTTAGAGAAGATCATCCTAAATGGTGTCCAAGAAATTAATTGTAAAGAATTTAGGTCCCACGATGCCTTTAAAACAATACAGCAGTAAAAATGCAGAGCAAAGTTAAACTATGTGTTTTAACGTAAAGATTCATGCAGCAGTAATGCTCGTCTGTCTTTGACAGAGATGTTCAGTGTTGTGCTATTATTTGCTAGAGTTATTTCTTCCTTGTCTTCCTACACACAGCAATCTCTCTATTTAAAACATAAACTCTCTTGCTCATAAACCTAGGAAGTGGTTATTTTCTAGATACAGAAGGTCATGTGTGTACATATTTTTATAAATACCCATTAAGGCACATATTCTTCTTTTCTAAATGGTGAGTCAATGGAAATATGCATCATCACATAATTAATCAATTCTTCTTTTTTAAATTAAGCTAATTTGTTTTCTCCACTAATGAGTAAATATTTATGAAATAAAAGGTTTAATGCAATCATATTTTCCATCTATCAAAAGAAATATAACATGTAAAATAAAAGGCACACAACAGATTACTATAGATATATACTATATTATAGTTAAATATAAAATGTATTGTTCTGGGAGATAGCATTATTAACATTTCAAAATTTTCTTGGTTTTAAAATTTTTTATTTAAATAATTAAATATACTAAACCTCTTGCAGTGCACTGAAAGACATCAATAAATTTTGAAGGATATATCATCCAAATCATAAGACACAAACTATTGCAATACAGGATTTTTTAATACCGGAAAAATAAATGTGAAGCTTTTTATTTGAGCTATTCGCTAGTAGTATTCTGCTTTATGTTCTTTCTGAATCATAGAAGATTAGAAATTATTGAATGATTTTTTAACCCATAATTTTTAAATAGAATAAATAACTTTTCAGTTTACTATAATCATATAAACGTTTCTCTATCACATCCTACTACATCAGCCATTTAATTGAATTGGGTCAATTCAAGTGCATCCTTCATATTACACACTGTAAATATCTTGCAAAGTTTTTGTTTAAGGCAAAACACACATCAGACCATCCTAATTTAAATCCAGACAAACACAAGGAAGTGTTGGAGTAATTTATAAAATCACTGACCTGTTCAAATAGCTGTAGTCTTAGTCCTTGCACTCTTTATTCATTAGAATCCAAAATAAATTGATTATCATTTTATAATGTGTGTCAGCATCACCGAAGGCACTGTTCTTCCTGGTTCAGCGGAATCTTCTGAAATTTGCCAGCCCTGTGTTTTATTGCTGGTACCATATGCTTTATTGTTCAGCGACAAGAGCTTCACTCTGCACAAAGACTCATTACCTACTGCTTGCTGCACGGCATCAGCCTCACTGAGGCTGCCTATATGTGATCACATGGGAGTTTTGTCTGAGAAAGCCAGGCATGCCACTGACTTCACTGTGTGTATGGATATTTTTATCAGCTGAGGTCTGCTAGGAGGAAGGAATAACAGATTAGGAAGCTGCTCTAAGTCATTAATGCAGCACAACTTATGGAAATCCCTTCACAAGATTTTTTTTTTATTATTATAGAAAGCGTTTGAGCAGGCATTCAAAAGAAGTTCACTAGATTTTATTTTAATAAGAGGCTGGATAATAATTTAAGGAAGGGGAACTAGCAAAGAGCTATTTCCTACCTTCTGCTTTCTGAAAGTACTGTTGTACAAATGTTATTAAAGAGCCTTGCTTAACTGACTGATTTGACAGTATGTTTTAACCTTTAGATTGCTGGTGTTTCTTTTTATTGGAGGAGGTTGCTTTCTAAAAGGATAAGTGGCTGTTTCCCTAAAAATCTCCTCAATGAAAATCTCAATCACTAATAGATACAATATATAAATAAAAATAAGATACAATATATGAATAAAAATATAGATGTTCTAATTATTTTTGATAAAGTAGATGAGAGGGTGAGTCTCTTTTATTGATGTATATAAGTGAGGTAGATGATTAATTTATCTTCTCAAAATATGACACATCCCTAGAACAGCTGACTTAAAAGAACAATGAAGATTTCAATTTAAAGATCTAAAGGACATGTGGTTCATATTAATTCTTAAAATCTCAGTAACTTATTTTAGACCGCTTACCTCAATAAAGCATATGGTTTACCTTATCTGATTTCAGTGTTAACAAGTAGTTTCAGAGCTGACTACTCAACATTTACAGGAATTTTCTGCTATATAAATATTGAATTAATACATATACATACACACACATAGGTATAGTCAGATTATCTTTCTGAAATATATTTTAAAATAATTACCTAAAATTATTTCTCAAAATTTGAGAATGGATTGTGTATTTCCAAATGAAAAAGCTATTTAATAATTGGAAGTTGATGAAAAAAATAAACTTCTTATCTCTTTAATAATCTAAATTGAATTTGTAACTGAAAGCTTGTTGCTTGTTAATCTCAATGGAAATCCTATGACAAGTACATGCAATGTGCAACAAAGAGCACAGAAAGAAAAGTCAGAAGCATCATAAATGAAGATCAGAAAATAAATTTTCTGTACAGTTTGATATATAGTACATTTTAATAGTGTTTGTAAGTAATACAGTAATCTTAAAAATAGTAAATCTGTATACCTGCTTAAACCTTCCATTAATGAGAAGTTATTTTTTGGAAATAATTACAACAAAATTTTTTGTGTCAATGGAAATTTTAAAAAATAATTTAAAGCCAGAATAGGCACATGTGGCTAAATATTTTAGCCAGTCTCTAAATATAATGATTTAACATCATTCTTTATAATATTTTTTGTAGTGGTAGCATTGATTTAGAATGTTTCATGACTTAAATAAATGCCTTTTCATGGATTTTTCTTAACACTGAAAAAAATATTCAGATATGTTTTAAATGCCACCATTTTAATGCATTTGTTCCAAAATGCTCATGTTCCTTTTTCCCCCTGCACACAAGAGCTACGCTAAAGCTGCAAAACCTTGGGGCATTAAGAGGAAAAGGAAAACAGAGTGTTTCTGGCTTATAGTGTACCTCTGGGTTCTTAAAGATATGTACATTCTAGCTAATATCTTTGATGATGTCATCATGTTAATGTACAAGGAAATAAACAAAAGGCAGCCATTTTTCTCTTACTGCATCACTTCAAAAACAGTGAAATAAAATGGTTGCCAAATGGAAGGAAAGAATCAGTAGAAAACTGTTACTTCCAAATTCTTGGGATAGGGAGGGGCAATGGGTGTGAAATTAGAAATAAAAATCCATATATGTGAATTTTGTATGAATGTATGTAAAGAAATAATTTACAGTAAGAAAGAACTATAAATAAATACAAGGGATATAGAAATAGCTAGCAATTAAAACAAATTAGTAAAATAATGTCTCCAATGGAAAGACTATAGTCTGTAAACAATGTATTAAATGTAAAAGCTTATTAAATTCATTAATGTTGAAAAAGGTATTTAAAGGTGGACAACAGAGTTGGAAAGACCTAGAAAGAGACAAAATGATCATGAAACAGTAATAAGCTTCCCAGGTCTACTATTATCTTAAATGACCTTGGTGAGTTATTCTATCATCTTATGCCTTATTTGTCAAGTCTGCACAACAGGAACAGAAAAATTTTTGGAAAGCATGTCATGGAAATATATAGCAATATTTTTATACTTCAAGTCCCTAAATTGGTTTTATTCAAGCATTGTCCACTAATATTAGTAAAGTGAGAAGAAATGATGTAAAATTCTAATGATTATTTAAAAGAATTTTTAAATGCATTATCCTAATAGCCAAGACAAACAAATATAATAAGTAGATAGGACTTTTGGAAACAAGAGGCAGTTTTTTCCTAATACATACAGAAAAAAAATAGAAATGAATTTAGTAAGTAATTTGAAACAAATCTCATAAAATTGCCTCAGGATTAAAACAAATTATAAAATATACCCATCCTTCCAATCAAAATTCTGGAAGTCTGTCAGCGACATGACAAGAGAATTGCAGCAGAGTTTCTGATTCTCACATTACACAATGAACAACAGTGCCTCTGCTTATACAACAGTTTCATCAGCCAAGAGTTCTTTAAATTTGAAATTAACAGAGAAACACAAGATCACAGCTTAAAGAAGGAAATTCCATCCAAGATTAAAAGGACGTTTTAATTTACTTTGTATATTAAAAGCTGTGAATTCAAAAAGATATGTCAATTCTTATTATTGACTCTTATTAGCTTGGCTTTTCTCTAATGACAAAGAGGCATAATAGAATCATTTTGTTTGCCCCCCTTTTCTCCAAAATAACTAAAGCTTGTCAGAAGTAATCCAGAATGTTTGCTATCCAGCTCATGCAGTAATTTGGACATAGACATGTTAAATGGATGGTCTCTTGAAATTTATACTGCATGAAGGAAGATGGAAAAGATTAACTGATACCATCACCTGTGTTTTCTAGAACTGTATTAGTTGGCATATATATATATTAATATATAATATATATATTAATATATATATATCAGTACCTCCTGTTGGATTTACCCTTGATAAGGCTGGATTTTCTTGCTACCTTTATCCTTCTTTACGGTATGTTCAGAGAAGTCATTAAGTTGGTCATGTCAGCCTCAAAATCCAGGACTAATTCAATTCAATTCAGCAAACATTTATTGAGAGTTTACTGTGTACCAAGCTCTGAGATAGTTGCTAGGGATATAAAAATGAAATATACACTGTACCCAAGAAGATTGTAGTCTATCTAGGTTAAAAAAAAAAGGGCTGAGCAAGTTACGGGAGGGTGGTAAAGTAGAGATAATGTTTCCTAAAGTTTGAATATTTTGTTGACAACATGCATTATAGGTACAATCAATACAATTTCTTTTCAATATTGTTTCCTAAAATCAGAAAATCATTACTATAATTAAAGTCATTTATCAAATGTCATATCCATATATCTATATCTATATCTAATCTCTATCTCTATATCTATATATTACATATAATGGCTACATATTCCTATGCTATCCTTCTCATCAAGAGGTTGAATCTAATTTCACTTGCCTTTACTCTAAGCTAGTCATAATGATTTGCTTAATCCAATAGAGGCTGCAGAGGTGATGTTTTAGAAATTCCAAGGTTAGGTCCTAAGAAACTTTAAAGCTTCTACTTGGGCCTCTTGGAGCCTCTTGAGTCTTCCAGGAGCCTTGAGTTGCCATGTAAGAGGATTAATTACCCTAAGACTGCCTTGGAGAAGCCACATATAGGCACTTTGTTCAAACAGTCCAAACCGAGCCCAGGGTTCTGGCCATTCCTGATGCCTAACATGTATGTAAAGCCATCTTGGACCCTCCAAACCTACCCATCCACCAAACGGATATCATGAAGTGATCCTAGTTGTCACTATGTGGAGAATCACTGAGCTGAGTTTTTCTCAAATTCTTGTCCCACAGAATTCATAAGATGTAATAAAATGGTTGCTGTTTTAGACACTAAGTGTTGTGGTAGTTACTCAGCAATTGATAACTGGAACCTATTTACATGTGTATGACAGAGACAACATAATAAACCTAAAAGTACATGAAAGGACTGTCTGATACATATATTCAGTGAAATGGATGAATTTAATGGATGCATTAAAAGAAAATACAACTTAGGAGGGCAGAGAAAGAAGCAAAAAAAAAAAAAAAAAAAATTCAGGGTGTGTCCAAAGCACATAAGGACTGATTTATCTAAGAAGATTGTATTGCAGGAATGGGGTTTCTGAACTAATAGGGAAGAGATTGCCTCACTAGCCAGGAGAAAAGGGAATTCCCAGTAATGGTACTTTGGGAAAAGCCCAGAAACAGGGGCAAGAGCTTTACTAACTACAATGAGAGGACTTTGAGGAAGTTTTTTGGGTGACAGGAGATTTAGGCATGTGTTGGGAGGTTGAAGGAGAAAAGGAAGTCTGGTGCCCCTTCTTGGAGTGCAATGAAGCTTGAAGTGAGGAGATTTTTGCAACATATGAGATGTTGGGAAGTGACCAAGGCATAGGAAAAGCGGTATAGTCAAAGTGATGAATAAAGAAAGCAACTTTGGCAGTTGAGGCGTGTCTAGACTCGTAGAGCACCAAGGCAGCACAGAGGCTGAGGAAGAGGAGTTAAGAAGATATGATGAAAGCCTGAACTAAAGGTGACAATTGAGGAATGAGGAGAAAGGAATTCGTCAAAAAGAAAGAAGGAATTTTATATTGGTTGGATAAGCCAAGCTCTCATCTCATTTATAGCCTTAAAAGTCAATGGTTTTATGATTCAGTTACCAATTATATATGACAACTAGAGAGCATTTAACTAGTTTAGTTAGACAGATTTAGTAATTGTACAGGTATTTTGATTTGTATTGGCTGCAGTTTGTCTACTTTCAAATATTGTGAAAATTTGTTAATATCAAATATTGTTAATGTGTTTGGGAAGCTACAAAAGACTATAAAACAACAAGACCTTCCTTAAATAGAGTACATAGAGGAGACCATTTATGTTTCTTTCTGCTGTCTGATTCCTAAGTTGGGAAAAGACAAACATGTCTTAATTCTGCAAAGATTAAAAAAATAGATAATTTTGGATAATGCAAACTAAGACAAAACACACCCCACCCCGCAAAACCACACACCATTACCTATCGAAGTAAACAAGCCTACTGGAGTTTTATTTTTCTGATTCTTCATTCTATCTAGATATTAGACTACCAAAGTAGCAGATGCTAAGTTAAGCAGCCAGTAAACGGCCCCTCAGAATGATGCAGGTTAAATGGTAGGAAAAGCTCTATAACTGCTGCTGCTGCATATACAATATGCACATAAATCATCTGAACGTGGCTGTAAAGAAGTCTTTAGGCAAAGTGACCCAGAGAAGAAAGTATCTAGGTTTCCCCCCCACCCTTCATTCTCTTTATCACCACAAAGGCATTAGAAAACAGCATTTATCAAGAGAAAAGAGTAAATGAAGCAAACCTCCTCTCTGAGAACACAAAGGATATATTTATTTCTTATTGACCATCAGAGTTGATTATAATGATTTCTTCTTATTAATGAATTAGATGTCTAACCTGGGACCAAAAATATGGAGTCAAACAGCATAGGCAAAAGCAAACGTGAACTGAGCAGTTAAAAAAGAAAAAAATAATAATTTAATAGGACCAGTGGCTTTTCCATGTCAATGGGAAGGTTACATCATAACTAAAAGGGCTATGACACTGCTTTGGGGTTCAAGGCACAAGAAAGAGTTTCCTATATTTTATTTCACCAATACAAGTCTTAGATACTTGGCTAATAGATTGAATCTACTTTGATCTGTGTAACAGACACATACAGAAACAGTTTTGTCATATTATTTACCTGAGTTTGTTCATTCATTCATTCATTCATTCACTCACACATTTATTCATTTTACATTCACTGAATACTATATGCTCAGAGTCTGGTTTGGTACTCTGACAGGTTAAAGAGATGAATAAGTCACAGTCTTCAAGCTAAGTGGCTTTCCATCTAGAGGTAGGGACCTATATAAAGAGATAGATACAGCATAATGGGATACATTCTCTAACTGAAAATTATATAAGAACATAAAGACAGGAGTGAATAAACTATATAAAAATAGCTAAAAAAAAAAAAAAAAATAGCTAACAGTTATCAAACACTTAACCAAGACTGAAGTGTTTTACTTTACATGTATTAATCGATTCACATAACCATTGCAACAAGCCTCTGAGGTAATTACTTTTACCATCTCCATTTCATTGATGAGACAACTAAGGCATAGACTGGTTAAGTGACTTGCCAAGGTGACAGAGTCAGTATCCAAATACAGGTAGTATGGCTTCAATGCAGTGTGGCTCTACTGGTATCACGTTACTTAAGGTAGTCACAGTGGGCTTCATAGAGGAGGTGACATGGAAAATAAATCTTAAGGGATGAGTAGGAGTTCTTTTGTGGAAAAGGAAAAGAGTATTCTGGGAAGAAGAGCTATAATATATACAGATTCTGAGGCATGACTAACGTATATGTGAAAGAAACTAAAAATTTCACTGTGAAAATGGTAACGTTATTTGATCTTGATATGGGATTGTGCATTTGTAATGCTGGGTTGTTTGGAGTTCAACTACGAATCAATTTGTACTTATAGGGGATGTTTAAGTGGCTTGACTACAACTGTGTTTTATTAGGTAACTCAGGAGAATGAATTAGAGAGAGGGTCTTGAAGAAAGGAGACCAAATGAGACAGTTGAAATATCCTAGAAAAAAGTTATAAAGCTCTGAATGAAAACAGTGGCAGCCCTGGGAATGGAGAGGAAAGATATTAAGGAAATAAATCAACAGATACTTAAGTGGGAGTGAGGGGGAACCCTGAATCTAGGATTTTTAATTTGGGAGACAGTATGGATGATGGTACCAGTAACCAGGGATAGAAATATAAGAGGAACTCTTTTCGTGCCTAGTGCTGCCATGGCTCGTGGTCCCAAGAAGCACCTGAATTGTGTAGAAACTCCAAAGCATTGGATGCTGGATAAACTGACTAGTGTGTTTGCTCCTTGTCCGTCTACAAGTCCCCACAAGCTGAAGGAATGTCTCCCCCTACCCATTTTCCTAAGGAACAGACATAAGTATGCCTTAACAGAAGATGAAGTAAAGATCTGCATGCAGGGTTTCATTAAGATTGATGGCAAGGTTCGCACTGATATAACCTACCCTGATGGTTTTATGGATGTCATCAGTATTGACAAGACTGGAGAGAATTTTCGTCTGATCCATGACACCAAGGACCGCTTTGCTATTCATCATATTACACCTGAGGAGGCCAAGTATAAGTTGTGCAAAGTGAGAAAGATCTTTGTGGGCACAAAAGGAATCCCTCATCTGGTGACCCATGGTGCTCATACCATCAGCTACCCTGATCCCCTCGTCAAGGTAAATGACACCATTCAAATTGATTTGGAGACTGGCAAGATTAATGATTTTGTCAAATTTGACACTGGTAACCTGAGCATGGTGACTGGAGATGCTAATCTGGGAAGGATTGGTGTGATCACCAACCAGAAAAGACATTCTGTTTCTTTTGATATAGTTCACGTGAAAGATGCCAGTGGCAACAGCTTTGCCATCTGGCTCTCCAACATTTTCGTTATTGGCAAAAACAACAAACCATGGATCTCTCTTCCCCAGGGAAGGGGTATCTGCCTTACCATTGCTGAGAAGAGAGACAAGAGACTGGAGGCCAAACAGAGCAGTGGATAAAATGATCTCTAGGTGACATGATTGGGAAAGTCTTTGTACTTAATTAAAGATAATAATACATTAGAAAAGAAAGAAAGAAATACAAGAGGAATATCAGATATGGAGCCACTCAGTGGTAAATATTGAATGCCTACCATGCACCTGGCAAAAGTACATGGTTCTAAGGACACAAAGATTCCTTCTTGACCTCTGAGTGCTCAGTGCCTGGCAGAGGAGCTCATAGACAAAATCGGTTACCTAGATAAACAATTCCCTCCATCACAGCTAACTTTTAAGAGAACAGAATTTCTCTCACTGGCCTGATTAAAGGTAAAGAAAGAAAAACAACTTCACAATCAAACTTCAAATCTGGAATACCATCAATTGAACATAATTGTGGTACTCAGATAAGGAAACTATATTAAAGTGTTCTATGCAGATTAAAATCATGATCCAGATCACAAAATCCACCTTTATGCTTTATATTAAACATACGACATGAAGAAATACAAGAAACAAATTAGATTTCTCCTTTAGGCAAATTTTTTAACGAGCTTAATCCCGTGGCTTGCTATTAATGCTAGTGACTGGCTTCTTTGAAATGAGGCATGCATTTTCTTCCTTGTTCATATAGTCAGCTTCCTGTTTAGTATTCATTATTCACGTCTGTTTTTATCAAAGAGCACTATTACATGAAACCATGATCCAAGCATGTTTGGCTCTAATTTTTATCTCTGGAGGGAAGGAAATTATACACCCTTATCATACTGGTATATGATTGTTACGTACACATATGATCATAGTGCATATGTGCTCCTTCGTATTGGAAGGTGGTGTTATTTAATTCGTTCGTTAGGCTAAAGAACCTTGTCTTCGTCACACTTGTCTTAGTTGAGAACATCAACATGCCATTGAAGAAAAGCCATTTGCCTTGTAAATAAACAGTAAAAACAAGTTTTTATCACAGTCTCATTTAAACTCTAGATATTCTAAGAATTTCTTATGTGGGATTAAGAATAGACAGAACGGTAAATACATTTTATCTGAATACTATAACCCTGATAACTTTAGCCGACAACTGGGGATACCACAGCTCTTGCTACTCTTTCCAAGCCAAAGTAAGATTTGGATCTTTGCCTCTTTAATTACTGATAGTTATCTATGGAACATGCAATGATGATGGCTGAGACAAAATTGGGCATTATATTGCTACCGTTTCCCAGCCATTCACAGTGAGGTGACTTTAAGGTTGTCTACATATGCTTATTACCTTTTATTTATACAGTATTTCTTTGACCTAGGACACCTATGGCTACATTATTCCATTTTCCCTTTACTTTAATTTACTGTATTCTATGGCCACTGTGGAACCATGTGGCGGCAATACATTTAGGGTTTAATGGGTCACAGGAAGAATGAGGTTTTTAAATACAAAGCTATTTCAAGAAATCACACAATAATTAAAACTTTAAATTACCTAAATATACTTAATATATATTTATCAATGTAGTGGAATATCAGATAGCCATTGAAATCAGTATTTTGACTATGTAAAAACAATACATATGTTTAAAAATTAATAATTAGTGAAGAAATTTCCCAGAAATATAAAGAAACATGATTACAACTAATATGTATAGAAGAAGACTGGAGAGGAATTAGAGGAATTAAGGGACTATGTGTGAGTTTAAAGCAATATACACACTACGAGCTCAATATTTTAAGTATATATAAGCATAAAATAATTAGAAAAGTAGAATCAAAATAATAGAAAATAGTTATCTTTTGGATGTTAGGTAATAGGTGATTTTGATTTTTGACTTTGGCTTTTTCTATATTTTACAAGTGTTCTGTTTCCTGTTACTGATACAATGTAAAATTAATAACATTAGAACTTTTATATTAAAATTAATTATGCTAAATTAATTTAGTGGTAAGAAAGGCATTTAAAAATAAGGATATATATATATATTTTTTTAACATCTATTGGAGTATAATAGCTTTACAATGGTGTGTTAGTTTCTGCTTTATAACAAAGTGAATCAGTTATACATATACATATGTCCCCATATCTCTTCCCTCTTGCATCTCCCTGCCTCCCACCTTCCCTATCCCACCCTTCTAGGTGGTCACAAAGCACTGAGCTGATCTCCCTGTGCTATGCGGCTGCTTCCCACTAGCTATCTATTTTACGTTTGGTAGTGTATATATGTCCATGCCACTCTCTCACTTTGTCCCAGCTTACCCTTCCCCCTCCCTGTATCCTCAAGTCCATTCTCTAGTAGGTCTGCATCTTTATTCCCGTCTTGCCCCTAGGTTCTTCAAATAAGGATGTTGTTCAAACAATTTCAACTGCTGTAAGTTTAAGCCTTTAGATATGAAGGAAATTGAACTCTGCCTCCACACTCCACCCTTAGGCTGGATTGGACACGATGCCATCCTGTCTACCAGGTTTGTTAAAGATGTGATTTCTTTTGATTGATGAATAGATTCCTTTTCAACATTTTCTTTAAGCAACTACATACTGCACTGCTTTTCTAAATTCACTTTTGAGGTACTGCAAAGAGATTCACATATCTACTTCCATGTCTTCTCTCAGTGGCAGCGGACGAGAAGGGGTGACTGGAGGTGGCACAAGAAGGTCTCAGTGAGTAGAGTAACCCTGCTTCTGACCCAGCTGCTAAGCCCTACATTATGATAGATTATTTTACTTGCCTGGAGGAGAGAGATTGTATTTTCACAAAAAATGGTAAGGACACTAGAGGTAAGAGATACATGTTTAAACTGGAAGAAGACCTTGAGAATTAAAAAAAAAAAAAATTTATAGCTGGGCATTATGTAGTTCCGGTTGAAATTTAACAGCAGAAAAATTGGAAAGCGTGAGGTAAAAACATCTAATTGGGAAAATATTGATGTATTCATACTAAATTTTCCTTATGCTTGGTGAGTGCCTGCAAAGCAAATGTCCAGGAGTGGAACTCTTGCTTTCTTGCTATCCCAGAGAGAAATGATGCTGAAACTTCTGAACCTAAATATACTATTGTCAGTTTTGTTATAGTTATTAATTGTATACTGGAAAAGAACCAATCATAACATAGTTGGAGAGTGTTTCCCAGGCAACAATTTGAGGGGCAACTCTTAATCTGTAATGACCCATAAATCTTTAGCTATAAATAGGAGAGTCTGGACTAGAAGCCCATTCTCGGTCTACAGGCCAGTATTAACTGTGAGATGGTCCTCTGATTTCTTATACTCTTATTTCCTTCATCAATCAACTCTTCCCTCCCCTTTAAGACTTAGCTCAAAATTGTCCTCTCTTTAAAACCTATCTCCATATCCTTTGCACACGGAGAGAAAAGCCCATTCCTTTCTCTCTCTTTCATGTGTCTTTGTTTAGTACTCTAGTATCCACTTTATAACATCATACTGTATTAATGTGTCTATATTTCTAGAAAGGTACCAATAAACTGGGATCTCAAAGATAAAGGCTCCACATTATTCATATTTATATCTTTAGTGCCTACCACAAGCCTTTCACACCGGAGATGCTCAATGCTGTTGCACAAGTTCTTGCAAAAATGTTTTTAGAATATAGACATAAGGTGTACACAAGCTTTCAGATAGCTGTCTTTATAATGTTTGATAATGCTGGCAACATGCAGGTTGTTATTCAGAGGACAGAATTATTGTTTAACACCAGCTTCCAGTTTGTGTTTTCTGAGCTTGTCTCAATAAAAAACAAATGAAAAGCTGGAGATATTGCACACACTTCCTCCTCCCACCCGTCACAACAGGGTTATGAGAATTGGATCAGACAGGATACCTTGCAATTTTTCTCCTCTGGTAGCTGTTCCACAGCTGGTAACACATTTTCAGCCTTGTTAAAAATTCCTCCAACTGATAAAACGTCTTGGACCTTTTCCTCAAGTACCAATCATCATTACTACCCTCTTTGCCAACAACTTTTCTCCCTTCCCTCCTTTTCTTCCAAATACAGAAGAGATGTGCTTCAACTGTTCCCATGTCCAAGAGCAGTGCCTGTGATTTTGCACATACTTATTTGTCTAACATAGTCTCTTTGAAGTCAGAGGTAGGTTTCTTTTAGAGTACAGACACTCGCACATCAAGAGGTATTCAGGCTTTGCTAATGGGCCTTCACAAACATTTCACATTTTGGATCAACATGTCTGCCAATATGTAAGCTATTTTAAGAATGCTATTTCTGTAAACAGAAGCTTTCTGTCAATTCATGACATGTGTTAAATAAAAGTATGCTAGATAGACTAAAATGTCCACACACTAATATTACATATAGAAGAGCTTTGTATTTATATTTTTTCAGCATTAAGTTCACTAGACTTCAATGGCCATTAACATAAGAAATACTTATTGAGACACTGATTGATGATGAGAACACCCTCCCGCATCAAATCTACAGCAGATGGACCAGAAGGAAAAAGGGTTTACAAAGTAGAAATTTCTTACTCAGTTTTTGTCTATCACAACTGTCTATTCTTTCCTCTTGAGGCAAGGAACATACTGTGCTATGGAAAATAGTAAGATTTCAGTTTAGTTGTGGAGAATTTCTTAGGACAAAAGAGAATATAATGTGGCCTGTACTGCAAGAATTTTATAAATATTGGTGTTAAATTTATAGAAGAGAGAATAAATGTAATTTTATAATATTTGCAGAGAGAATGAAACCCAAATGAACAGTTCATTTTCGGTTTCAGTGAATATATTGCCAGGACTGAAATGACTTTTTGTTGAATATCAAGAGCACAGAATAAACAGAAGAATCATTACTGAATTGGAAAAGTAAGAAATCATTCTTGGAGAGGAAGAAAAAAACATTTCAACCATTCTCCCTTTATGAGTCCAATTTCATATGGCCTTTGGGGGGGTTTTGCTGGGTAACTTGAATTTATTCAATCTTTTGATGGACTTGAATTTTCTCCTGAGGTGTTTTAAATATTTTTTTCATCCTTAAGTAGCCATGCAAGGAAGAAGTTTTACTGGTGGGAAAAGTAAGGCATAAATATTTCAAGTAGCCACTTTCTTAGCTTAGACTAGTGCTCTTTTCACTCAAACACTCTGGCTTTTTATTATTTAACTGCAGAAATGTATTTGACAAGTGGTAGCCCTTAGTAACTACTATAAGGAATTAAAGTCTTTCCTTTTATATGTTCGATAAATGGATAGTGTTTAAGGGGATGTTTCCTGTTCCTAAATGCACTGTGCGAAAGTGGACAGCTATAACTAAATATAAAAATAATAGCATTTTTTTACCCCTCAAAGGTTTAAGCTTCAGTGAGCCAAACCATATCACAAACACCAGTGAAATAAACAGTTTAGAGATTAAAGACAAATCACTAACAGAGTAGATCTGCAAGTCAAGCACATAACGGGAAAAAGTCTGGTTTGCCATACGGACCTGCATTTCATATCTGATCAAGTAGTTAACCAAATTATACACAGATATTTTGAGCTTTGCTTTTAAATAGTACTTTATCACCTGATTACTGTGTTGCTTTTCTTCTTATCAAAAACAGAATGATTTGAATAACTCAAGCTCAGCATGGTAGCCAGGCTTCCGGTGGTTTGGGTAGACACTGTCACAGGAGATGCAGAGGCTGTGGGTCATGAACGGAATCACTCAGTGAGAACCACATGGCTTAAGGGTAGAGAGAAAAGATAGCACACAGCTTGGGTTGGCTATAGAATAACATGATAGACAAAGATGCAGGAAAGGGGTGGGCATATAAGGATTGTTCACAGGTATTATGAAAAGTATGGTTGAGGTGAGTGCTAAAAAGCAGTCCTAACTCCCTGATTCTCTTACTACATAGACCAGTACCATGGGTCATTTTCAAAAAAGCTTTACAGAAGTCACTAAGCAACTTCCTCTGCTCCTGGGAGTATATGTATACTATATAAAATTGACACTCCTATTAAAAATATATTTTTAGGGAAGAAGTCCATTGATCCCATCATTTAACAAGGAGGAAATTTCCAGATAAAATAATAGTTTGTGAGCTCTCTAAGACAAGAAATAGGACCTAACTATAACCTTTTGTCCTTGGATAAGGATGAATAAAAAATGATATTAGGTTTGAAAAAGTATCACATGCAGAGTAATTCCATAATATGGGACAAATAGGAGACTAGAAAGATGGCTTAAAATGCAAATTTAACCTTTTTCCTATTCTTATAGATCTCAATTTAGTTATATTCCCTTAAATTCTAATGTGTCAAAACTAAATGGTGACAATAGAACCTGATTTTGCTCATTAGTACAACTATTAGTTCTATTATACATCCCTTTTCTTTACTTGTAAATAACTGGGACTCCTTCCAGAGAATAGTCTGCTAATAAATTATGTTTTGTTCATTTTTTAAAAAAATGTCAGCTTCCCAACATTTATCCTGGTCTAATGCATTTAAATGTTGTTCAGATAGAAAGCCTAAAGTAAGATACTTAATGAAAAGCATGTTCAGCTGCAACCATATCCTGTTTCTCCTAGCCTTTACTTATGAGGAGTTTGATACCATTTAGAACAAGTGATCTTAAAGGTACACCTCTATCAATAGAGATCAACAGTTAAACGGACTATTTTTATTGCTGTTTCTGTCACCTTCACAGACCATGCACTGCTTTGTTTGGGGATTTTTTTCTGGTACCAGAGTGATTTATTGAAGAAAGTGGCAAAGAACCAAAATTTTGTATTTGTTGAAAAATAATGCAGTTGGAAGGAAGAAACAAAAACTCCCATTTTCCAATTCTCATATCCCATATGAATTGATTAATAGGCAAAATATTTTGCTTTTTTTTTCCTTTGCACATGTCTTCTCTCCCTCTCTCTCTCTCTCTCTCTTTTTCTCCCCCAAAGCTCCTGACACATCATTTTACTGCAAGTTTGTGCTGTACTTTACATCTGTTAGACAAGTTTCTAGATTATAGGCGGCAGCCTGGGAGTGTGTAAATGTGCCTAGTTACTATTACTTTGAATGTATAGATATGTTCTCTGTCACTGGGCATTATAACACTATCATCAGTCACTTCAGAGTATTCTTTTCAGCAATCTATGCCTTACTAGAAGATTACTATAAGGATGATCATGCCAAGATGAATATCATTATAGGTCGTCACATGTATAGCTCCCTTTGGAGATGGAAAGATTTATTGGGGGGCTAAAGAACATTAGATAACTGAGTGTTTGCAAAATTAATTTTCACATTCACAATAGATTAATAGGTAAAATAGACACTTTCACAAACATGCTGTTACTTTTTTTTTTATTTTGGTGCTTATTTATTTGTTGACTTATAATTGGCACGTAACATTGTGAAAGTTTAAAGTGTACAACGTGTTGGTTTGATATATTTATATATTGTAATATGATTACCACTGTCATGCTGTTACTTTTTAAGTAAACAAGAGAGAGCTGATGATTTGGCTGATTGGGGTGAATTTATATATATTCATGTAAATTTCTTGTATGTATATGTGTGCATGTATATTTAAGCCATGATGAAAATAAACCTCAAGCTGGTCATCTGTACTGTTCTGTGCTTTCAGATAACTCTTCATTAGCAATTATAAATTTAAATACTTTTCAGGTCCGGGCTGGCAATATATTTGTATGAGCAGGTATAAGACAGTAGAAACTGTGACAATGGCAGTGAATGAATAGTGTATACCCAAGCGTGTTAAAATTCAATCTCTTAAAACTCACCATGCTGGCTAAATAAAATAACTAAGGGTCGTCATATATGCTACTTTATAATAATTTTTCCCCCTTAACTTTTAAACCTTCCTGTGGTTCCTATTTTCTTTTTACATTGTTAGTAGCTTTAAAAAAATCTGTATTAATAACTTATACTTGTATAGTATTTATTCTTAAAACACCTTACTGATATACAAAACTGTTCCGGCTGAAAAAAGGGAAAAACAGGCCAATTTTAATAAGAATATTAACTCTTTCTGACTATATGGACTCCATTTAGTGAACTGGAAATTAACTGAATAAGAAGTCAGCTTCCATTTTCTTTACACCGCTAAACATAACATCAAACTTTAATAAATGTGGGCTCAGATAGTGAGAGAATTAAATGCAAGGCCCTAAAGGCAGAGGTTTCTAGGAATGCGCTTATAATAGAGTTTCACCTGGGATTCAATTAAATATTTAGTGAGAGTGGCTGAAAGAAAGGTTCTGTGCTGAAAGCTGTGGGGAAGACAGAGATGAATACGACACAGTTTTTGTCCTCTAGAATGTCATGATCGATGGCAGCTAACACATTTCACTTAGAGTGTGGGGTGTATGTGGTGGGGACGAGCCCCCTCCTCTTTCTCCTCCAGCCCCTACAAAACTGTTTATATTTGCACAATCCTATCACCCTTTCCCCGTTTTGTAGGATGAAGCATCCTTTTTCCTGTTCAAGGCCAATACCTCTGCATGTGCCCTTGATCCCATCTTCTCCCTCTCTCTTCTCAGGAATTGTACTATAAATCAGTGGTCAAGTTTTTTCTGTAATAAACCAGATAATAAATATTTTTGGCTTTTGCAAGACATACGGTCTCTGTCACAACTATTCAACTCTGTTGCTGCAATGCAAAAGCAGCTGTAGACAGTATGTAAACAAATCGATGTGTCTGTGTTCCAATAAAATTTTATATATGGGCGCTGAAATGTGAATTTCCTGAAATTGTTATGGGTCATGAAATGTTCTTTTTATTTTTTCAATCGTTAAAAAACGTTAAACCGTTATTTGAGGGTCATACAAAAAGAAGTAGTAGGTCACATTTGGCTCTCAGCCATAGTTTGCTAACCTTTGCTATGAATAATTGCCATTTTTCCATATCTTCAGCCGTTCCTTTTCTACTTTCTTCCCTTTAGCCTATAATCACACTAAGGAAAATATAAAAAATATTTAACAATGACTCTGGACACTGACTGATGACTCTAGATTCTGAATAGATCGGAATAGATTCCACCATGGAATCAGAATAGATAAATCTGCCTATCAGATCTAGTAGGAGCCATAAGCAACTAGTGAATAATTTCAATGTGTATAGGATAAATACCAACCCCAAACACACCTTCTCATTTCATTTGAAAAATGAAACAAAGCACTTTTTGCACTGCCATCTTGATATTACTCCACTTCTCTCTTTATATCCAATAATTTGGAAAATTATTGTAATTTGTCATCTCTCATCTATTCTTCCATAAGGCATCTGCTTCCATCATTCCTTTAGAACTGACCTTTCCAGAAGAAACTTTCCCTTTAAAATTTTTCAGCCCTTTTTAAGTGTTCTATTTCTGTCACTTGCATCAAACTCCCCTAGGCATCTTCCACTTTTCCGACTTTTGATTCTTGGTTGCCATGGCAGGGTCCTCTTCATCCAGCCCTCTTTCCGGCAGCCATTCCCACCTGGTGCTCCCCAGCACTCTCCACCTACTGCTCCCTGTTCCCTGTTCTTGCCTTGGCAGTCTGATCCATTCTCAGGGTTTGATTTTCACTTTTATGCAGATGACCTCTATGTCTGCATCTCCAGCCTTGACCTCTCTTTAGACTTCAGACTCATTTCGTCACTTGGATTTCCCTGAGGCATCTCAAAGTCACTGTGTCAGACAATGAACCTGAAGTCATCCCCACCAGACCTGCTTCTCTCGCATGTTCCATATCTTAGTCCAGCAACACCATCCCTGTTGCAGAAGCCAAGAAACTTGGAGTCACTCTCAGTGCTTTCCTGCCCTTACTTCTAATTCCACTTAATTAAGCCCTGACTCCTCCGCCAAATATTTCTTAGTTCTGCCCATTTGGCCGCATCCCTACTACTGCTGTCTTTGCCCAAGCTTTTTCACTGAGCTGGACCACTGTGCTGGTCTAGTCCCTGGTCTCCCTCTTTACACCTGGCATTGGGTGGGCAATTGACAGAAGCGTAATCAAGGAACCCCACCTCCCCTGCTAAACTCCTGCATGACTCACTATCAGGATACTTAGCATGGTCCCAAGAGCCTCCACCATATGGACTCTTCTTCCTGCCTCAGTCTTACCTTCTATCAAATCCTATATGGTTTTATTTTCCATCCCACTAATAGGGCACTGAACATAAAATGCAACTATATACCTCCATGTATTTGCAATGCTATTTCTATCACCTAAAATACCGCTACTTTTCTTCTCTGGCTATTCCTACTCATCTGTTAAGATTCAGCTTCTGGGCATGGGGTGCGAGGGCGAAGCTGGGGCAAAGTGAGAGTAGCATCGACATATATACACTACCGAATGTAAAATAGTTAGCTAGTGGGAAGCAGCAGCATAGCACAGGGAGATGAGCTCGGTGCTTTGCGATGACCTAGAGGGGTGGGATAGGGAGGATGGGAGGGAGGCTCAAGAGGCAAGGGATATGGGGACATGTGTATGCATATGGCTGATTCGCTTTGTTGTGCAACAGAAACTAACACAGTATTGTGAAGCAATTATAATCCAATAAAGATCTATTAAAAAGTTAAAAATAAATAAATAAATGAATTTAATTAGAATGAAAAAAAAAAAAGATTCAGCCTCTGAATTCATAAAACTGCTCTAAGAGCCTTTCCTCATTGTTTCCATTTTATTTTCCAATTTGTATTGAAAGTACAACTTCTCTCCTGTAACTATCCCAGCTTCACCAATAATAAGTAAGCAAGGTATGATTAGTCATTGCCACTCCAGCTCCTACTCCAGCATCTGGTAAACAGGTCTAGGTGAAGAGTACTTGGCAAGGCATGGGACTCAGAGTGCCTGGGTTCTGGACTCAGCAGTACAGCTTACTTGCTCTATGGTTTTGGTCTTACACTTTCTAAGTGTCCTATTTAAAACGGAAACGATTCATGAAAAAATACTTTTGGGACATCGACTATGTTTCAGGCATTTTTCTAGGCACAGAAAAAATTCTCACCTTCGAGGAACTTTCATTCTAGTGGACACAGGAGAAGAAGGGGAGAAAGAAAATAAATAGGTAACAAGAAAATAACTAAATAAAATATACACTGTATCATGTGGTAAGTGCACAAGGCATAGGGAGTGAAGTGTTAGGATGGAGGAGGAGGTTGGCAAAT
This sequence comes from Eubalaena glacialis, assembly GCF_028564815.1. Classification (NCBI taxonomy): domain Eukaryota; kingdom Metazoa; phylum Chordata; class Mammalia; order Artiodactyla; family Balaenidae; genus Eubalaena; species Eubalaena glacialis. The sequence continues at coordinate 173,650,268 of NC_083716.1, read as the reverse complement.
TTTAGAGAGTGATTAGGAAAAGCCTCACTGAGAAGTGATATTTGAGCAAAGACCTGAAGGAGGTGAGGAAGTGAGCTACGAGAGTATCTGCAGTGAAGAGAATTCCAGAAAAAAAAGAAATGGCAAACACAAAGGATCTGGCCCGTTCCAGAAATAACAAGGAGGTGAGAATGTTGGAAAAGAGTGAGCAAGGGAGGGAGAGAAGAGGAGACGAGGGCAGAGACATGGGTGAGATGATTGAGGCGTAAGAAGAGCAGCAGATAGTCCTGTCATTTGTAGCCCTTTGTAAGGACTTTGAGTGAAACAGAAAGTCACTGGAGAGTCTTGAGCAGAAAAGTGAACAATACAAATAAGGTTAAAGATGACTCTGGCTGCTGTGTTGAAAATACACTGTGTGAGAGTAAGGGTAGAAAGAGGGGCCAGTTAGGAAGCTGTTAACAATAAACCAGGGGCTTCCCTGGTGGCGCAGTGGTTGAGAATCTGCCTGCTAATGCAGCGGACACGGGTTCGAGCCCTGGTCTGGGAAGATCCCACATGCCGCGGAGCAACTGAGCCCGTGAGCCACAACTACTGAGCCTGCACGTCTGGAGCCTGTGCTCCGCAACAAGAGAGGCCACGATAGTGAGAGGCCCGCGCACGGCGATGAAGAGTGGCCCCCGCTCGCCGCAACTAGAGAAAGCCCTCGCACAGAAACGAAGACCCAACACAGCCAAATATAAATAAATAAATAAATAAATTTATTTTAAAAACACAAAAAAATAAAACAATAAACCAGATGAAAAATGATGGGGACTTGAATCAGGTGAAGGTGATAAGACATGGTTTATTCTGAATATATTTTGGAGTAGAGTCAAAAAAGACTTGCTTGATTTGGGATTAGGGAAAAGAGAGGAGACAACCTTGACTCCAAGGATTCTCATCTGTGCAATTATAAGGGGGGCGTTAGTGCTTTATGCCGGGAAAGCCTGCAAAAGTTTTCCAAGGGATAAATAAGAATAGGAGTTTAGGTTAGGTCAGATTAACTTTGAGATGTCTATTATATATTTAAGTGGAGAAGTCAAATAGGTAGTTCTACCTATCTATCTATCTATATGTATGAGTTGAAATTTATGGAAGGACTTTAAGCTAAAGCTAAACATTTTCCAGTGAACAAATAATATGCAAAGCCTCTAGATTGCAGATAAAGGAGAGAGGGAGTCTGAGGACTAAGTCCTGGGCACCCCAATGTTTAGTGACTGGGGAAACGAGGAATAACCAACAAAGGAAACTGAGAAGAGCCAGCAAACATGGCAAGAGGAAAACGAGGAGTGTAGTTTCTTGGCAGCAAAGTAAAGAAAGTTTAAAAAATAAATAAAATAAAATAGGGCGGTGCACAGGAAGGAGTAATCAACTCTCTCCAAAGCTAGTGATGGGTCAGGTAAGCGGAAGGCTGAGAATTTACAATCATATTTAGAAACTCAAAGGGCACTACTGTGACCTTGATGAGCAGCTTTGATGAAGTGGTAGGGGCAATGCCAGACCACAGAGTGTAAATAGCTCTTTCAAGGAGTTTTGCTAAGTGAGTGGATAGAAATGAGGCATAGATGAAAGGTGATGTGGGAGAAAAGAGACTTCACTTTTAAAGAAAAAAAAGCGTACTTACAAGCTGATAGAAATGATATAGTAGAGGGAGATATTGATGACATAGGAGAGAAGAGTAAATACCAGAGCAGTATCTTTGGATAGGCAACAAAGAATGAGATCCTGTGTACAAGTTGAGTTTCTGGCCTTGATAGCAACACAGTTCATCCATAGTGACAAATAGAAGGTTGAGATATGGAGGAGAGCCTACAACATTTCTCTTCTGCTTCTATTTTCTCAGTGAAATAGTGAACAAGATCATAAGCTGATCACAAAGATGGGGGGAGGAGGGGTTGGAGTTTTGTTATAAGAAGAAAAAGAATGTCTTCTGGATGGGAAGGGACTTAGTGGACCTGGAAAATAAGATAGGATTAGTGACCACCACCTAGACTCAGTTGAAATTAGTGGTTATGAATTTAAATGGAAATAAATCAGTATAGTTGTACATTTTTCTTCAGTCCTGTTCAGCTGGAAATGGGTCTGAAATAGGCAATGTAAGGTTGAACCTGAGGTGGGGTCATGACAGGAATGTATTACTATAAAGCAGGAGAGATGGGCAAAGGGAGTTGAGGGTAAATTTCAGGGAGTGGTTACAATGATGGGCCATGGAATCTAGTTTATTTTGGGAAGAAAGGAAGAGATGAGTGGAAAGGTGGTGGGATCCATGCATGGTAGGTCCCAATGGGGTTGAAGGATTATAAGAATCATATTACTAGGGGGAGGAAGCAAGTAAGATAGGAGGTAGTTAGAGAATGGAGATCATGGAAGGGTTACAATTATTGGTTATGAACAGTTGTATGGTATGTACACAGGAGGAAAGTAAAAGATAAAGCTATTGGAGAAGGTAGTCAGAAACCTACCACTGAAAGGCTTATTTACATGGATATTGATATAACCAAGAATTAGGTTATGACGGTATGATGTTAGGGAGAGTAACAGTAAGACAAAAGCTAAAATTTTCAGGGAAGGAGGGGGTGATATGGGGGTTGTAGATGGCTGTGTACAGAGATAATGATAATTTGTACCTTTCAGGTTACTGAGGATTAAAGAAGATATGAGTGTACTAGTCCATGGTGAACTCAATAAATATTAACTTTTATTATCCTACCAAGTCCATAGCTGACAACTATGTTGCAAACACCAAAGCATATCTCACCTTAACACTGGCTGATGCAGGATGAGTATTATGCTAGAACAGATGCTTGGTTTTCTGTCCAGATTACCGTTGGAGACGGCTGCAGGAGTCTGAAGGGAATGGGCTTAAGGGCACCAGGAAGTAGAATTCCTGTGATGAGACGATTTTGGTATATAATACACTGATATTAATCAGAAATTCCATAAAATCATGATTTACCTATTTGAAGAAAAACTGGTAGCTTTTTTCTCTTTTAATTAAATTTCCATTTGAGCTGCTCTGCCCAACATGCTTATAAATGAAAAATGTAGGGCAAGAGAATCGGTCAGAGATTTTGTCAGAACAAAATCTGGCCTTCCCAGCAATGTGAGTTCTCAGTATTCTGGAGGATAGTGTTCTTCATAAAGTCTTCACAAATCAAGGACGTAGGCTCTCTTGTTTTTTATCATTATGTCATGAGAATAGGCTAGATTCTTCATTGAAAATAAATGGGAATGCTTTTCCACACTTTTTCTATTTATTGAATTTCTGTATTTCTTTGGCAACTCTTAAAAAGCCCTCTGAAGATTTCTTTCCATGTATCTGTCTCATTTGAGAACAGGTTGACATTATAGCTTAAACTTGGAGTTCTGAGCTGTTCTTTTTGGAATAATCTACATATTTTTGTTTTGTTACCAGATCCAGAGTGGTGACCCAATATTTTACGATATACCCATAAAGTTTGCAAATCAGTGAACATTATTTTTACTTTGTTATGAAGAGCTACTGTTTAGATTTCTCTGGGAATACAATTTTGTCCTGCTCCCAGCTTTCTATTTTAGCAATGAACAATGAGAATTAGAAAGAAATCGTTATTATCAAGATCTGCAGGGGCTTTTGAAACTGACTTCTGCCATTGCTGGATACACATGAGAGTTTTTAATGTGTAATTTCTCTATCTCCACTTGTAATTTAGCACTCAGGGATAACAGAGAAAGAGAAAGCTGAGTGGTAGAGAGACAAACAGCAGGAGTTCCCATCATTCACTTGGGTATTGGGGGAGACTAAAAGATTTGGGGGGAAATAGATAAAGCATTATGGAAATAAGGTGTGAAGGATCCTTCATTTTCTCTTAGTAGGAACTTTTTAAATGTCTGTTTCAACATCTTTTTACAGAGTTCACACTTGGGTAGGGAGAACACATAACAGTGTGCCTGTCCTAGGGTTCTGAGTGGAGATGAAATGATTAGGGGTATTAGCCTGATTTAGCGAGTGTGAAACAGGAGCTTCAACACTCTGTGGGGGAATGACCTTGGAATTACATTTAAAACTCAGGCAGATTTGGAATCAAAGAATGAGAACACAGGAAGGGACTGTGAAAGCTGTCTAGCTCTGGAAGCAGATGATAGAAAAAGGTAAGAGAAGGTGGATCTGAAAGAGCAACTTCAGAGGTTAAAAAAAAAAAAGTCTTCTTCAGGAGGCGAGGTGGAGAAAGTGAGATTATGTGATAAAACTAAAAATGCAGAGAAACTATGTTTGAGGAAAAGCTGACCACTGTCATTTTATCAAATAGCTGTTCTTGTCAGAGGCCTGAATCCAGTGCAGAGAGACTGATGAGAAAACATTATTCACCTCTGGAGTGATGGTGCCTCCTAAGACATAGCTGGTGAACATGCGCTGGAGACGGAGAGAGAAAGTAGGACAGCGAGGAATGCGGAAGATTCAGAATAGTTGGGCCAAACTTCTCCAGTGAAAATGTATCTACATTAGCCTAAATATAGAAACTTAAAGGATTTGTGCCCTGACAGAGTTCTAGAAAGCAAAGATGGATGAATCTTCATTTCTACTCAGCAAATGAAGCCTTTTTTGGCTTGCTCTGTTGTCAACAGGAAAGATGTAAACACATTTTAGTTCGCATTTATGTGAAACATAAAGCAAGTTAGAAAAGCTAGAATATATTTGTCCCAGGAAGACAATGACTTTTAGCTAATTCTAAACCATTGGTACTTAATTGAGCTGTTAATACCATTCCCACTCTATTCAAAATAAATTGTCCACTCTGTTCCCCTTGATTTTTCTTTTTCCCACAGGATCACATCATAATTCATCCACAGGCTCACTGATGTATTGAACTGCCCTCTAAAGTAAGGCCTTACTTACAATAATATTCTACAATATCAAAGGCACATTTTGCCTTCTTTCATATTGATATTTTTACATTGAAAAAGTGACAACCATTTCTGGTACTTCCCCGATTTAATAGGGCTCTGAGATGAAGACTTCATAAAAATGCAGTGTCTATTAGCTCAGATTATAAATAGAATCATCTTCACAATATGAAACACCAGCTCAAAATTATTCCTTCAGGCAATCTCAATATAACTAAGAGCAGATTAAGTAGCCAGATTCAAAGAATTCAAGAATTCAAAAGAAGTTTCCCTTAAGTAAGCCATAAAATTCTTTACTACTATATATACACAGTGTGTATATATATATATATATCCTCAGTAAAATATATATATACATATATATAACCTCAGTAAAACAATTACCAAAACAAGTTGAAAGGATAGGAAAGTAAGTAGTGGGAAAATATTTTTAAAAGCTAATTCCCTTTTTATTTAGACTGGAATAGAAATTCCTAAAGGAGTAGTTTTGAAAAAAGCCATGAATACGGGTTGTATTAATTTTTGACATAATTCTGTCTAAACCTTCTATTTAAAGACTATCCTGTCCACAGTAGATTCTTCACAGGAATATTGAGATACCATGATTAAATATGCTACTTTAATGTCACGTAAAAAAAAAATGACGCTACTAGTAGGTTTTATGTGCTTGCTCATGTTTACACTTTTCAATTTTTAGGACGTAATGATTTCCAAACAATTTAGATGCCCTGTGCTTGAAAATAATAAATGTTATGACCTAGTGAAGCTCTTATGTTTTATGTCACAACACTTAAAGTCTTGTTTGCCATCTTTGTGGTAAGTCAAAGACTTTTGGTTATAAATAAATGATGTGAAAATAACATTAGTTCCTGTATAAATCTAGTTATAAGATAAATATAGTTATATGGAATAGTTTGGATAATTCAAATTCAAACGTATTTATTGGGCACTTTGCCATGTGTCAGGCAGTAATGTCACTTAATCCTCAGAGTACCTTGAAGGGTATGCGTTACTAATCCCAGTTTACATCTGAGGAGGAGTGAAGTAGTTCTTAATGTCAGACTATTAATAAATGGCAGAAATGGGACTCCAACCACATCTTCATACCCCATGGCTATGTTTTATCCATGATACTTCAGGAAAAGCAAAATTCTGTGATTAATTAATACCAGTGCATATTTTGAGGGAATTTTCACTTCATTATTGCTTAAGTAGGCTTTCTCCATGGGTCTGAACACCAAAATAATAAGGCAATTGTTGAGGACATAATTTAGCAAACCAAAAAGTTAGCTTGTGCAGGAGCAGGGTTGAGCAGAAAGTTTTGAGTTCCACATTACACTTTTCTAGGTATTTGTGTGCTTTATCATGAGTGTGCATTATTTTCACAATAAAAACAAAATAAATTACGATTTAAAATACTTTAAATTGCTTAAAAACAATGTGTACTATCATCTTTTATCACTTTCGTAAAATGGTATGCTACAAAATAAAGTGTATCTATCCACCCAAATGTTGATAAGTGGGTTCCTCTGGGTTGTTATTGTAACAGGTTTTAACATTTTTCTTAATTGTGTTCTTAATAGTTTTTTTAAAATGGTTTTCTGCACACCTGGATCTTGTTTTTCTTATCATTATCATGACTTACTTTTATAGTCAAGAAAAAAATCCACAAAAAGAAATATACTTTCCATTTTGAAAATAATGATCTGCACATGTACTCTTATTTCCTGGGTAAAACTTGGGTACTCTCTGGAGTATTTCAGTCAAACCTAAAAGGAGAAATCACTGAGAAACTGGGCATATTTTGAATTCTATGCAGATACTTAATAGAAAAAAGAAAGACCAACTGCCAATATACACATGAAAAGATGCTCAACCTCTTTAATAATCAGGGCAATGCAAATTAAAATCCAGAGATACCAATAAAGCACACACACACACCTCAAATTGGCAGATTTCAAGACTGATGATATTCAGTGTTGGCAAAGGGCTATGATAGAAAGCTTTTGCCTACTTTGTTGTGGAGCAGCTTTTTTTTTTCAGTATTTTGGCACTGTCAAAATTTTTGAATGCCCAATGCTTTTGACCAGTAATTCTATGTCTAGGAACATATTCTCTGGAAATACATAGGTGCTTATTGTAGCACTATCTGTAACAGTGAAAAATTGAAAAGAATTTCAAATGTCCTTCCATAGGGAAATAGTTAAATGAGTAATGACACATTCATAACACGGGATGCTCTGCAGATGTAAAAATGAGTGTGGTTCCTACGTATGTTCCAAAGCAGAGAACACCAAGATAATGTTTTTACTGTACACAGAAAAAGGCTTGAAAAAAGACATAGTCAGCTTTGACTATGCTTATCATTAGGAGAAGGGAGACAAAGAAGAAACTTTCAGTTTTACTTAATATATTTAATATTATTTGAAAAGATTTTCACAATGCTTACTAATATACTTCAAATTTTTAAAAAATCAGAATATGGCTAAAGTAATCCCAGATGCCTATCCAATGAATTAAATTCTGTACTTTAAGTCAGTTAGAATTCCAACTTTGACAAAAGGACAAATAATTCACTTTCTGCTTTGTAATGTTTTCCAGGGTCTCAAACTATAAATGGGTTTCCATATTGTAAGCTCCTTCTCTTCTCCCACCTTCCCCTGGGAGGAAAGACAGGTACGTATCAGAAAAAGCAATCCGGCTGCACCTTGTTATTTGAGGAAAAGCCTCTGAACTCGTTCAAATGTGCTTCTATATTTCTTAAAAGGCTACTAATTAAAAATACATTTTAAGCCAAGATAATACTGCTAGGAAACAATTCTGAATTTATGTGGTGAAGAAACTGCTTAGAATGAATCTGATACAAAGAAAATGTTGCATTAGGTTTTTGGGTAATATTTTTATGCAGGGTACCAGCATTGCAAAAGACAGATTTGTGAAGTAGGGAAGAGCAGGAAGTCAGACAGACCTTGGTCGAGTCCATGTCTTTCACTTCACCTTGTGATTTCTGTCAAGATATTTAACATCTCTAAGCTTTGGTTTCCTCATCTATAAAATGGGGTTACTTGTAATATCTTACTACGTAAATGTAAAACCCTACCACATTATTGGCATCCAATACATATTATTTTTATTTTGGTTTTGCCATCTAAAAATTGGCATTTGCCATCTGCCTCTGCAAGGATTAAGTCACTAGCTGCTGCAACCTCTGACCGTCAACACACCCTGAAAGGAATTCAGGGTGGAGATCAGGAATGAGGCACTCTGTGCTCTGGGAAAAACTGGCAGAACAGGCCTTCAGATATTTAGATATTTTCAGGGGAAGATTTTATGAGCCCAAATTCTTGCATCTCCTCATATCTAGAAAAGCACTAAAATCATGAATGGAGACATCAGCTCCTCGTGACTAGCAGCAAGCCTCTGCCGACATGTGTGCTTGACTGCATGTACCGCCTTCACTAAAATCATATATAACACTGACCTTCACCTTACTTCTCTGGAGCAGTTCCTCAGAGCTCTCTGAGATGCTGTCTCCTGGGCTATAGTCCTCATTTTGCCCCAAATAAAACTTAACTCACAACTCTCGTTGTGCATTTTTTTTTTTCAGTCAACAGTTCAGAATTACACAGTATTTAGCAAGTCACCCAAGGTAGTTTATTTTTTAAATATTGCTTTTCACTTGAAATCACCAATTATAGATTCCTGGTTCCATTCATTTCTTTAAGATTAATAATGTTCATTTTTTAATTTAAAAAGTAATAAGGGTATACATTTTAAACTTATACAGTGCTATATGTCAATTATATCTCAATAAAACTGCGAGGAAAAAATAATAAGGGTAAATTATGCTAAATGTAAGAAATACAGAAAATAAAACATCTCCTTCACCTAATCAGTCAATTAGAAAATATTTATTAAGCACCTCTTTAATGTGCCAGAACCCATCCTAGGCGCTAGGCACACAGAATAAATAAGATAGATATGGTCACTATCCTCATGGCCCCTGGTTAAGAATTAATAACCTAGAAATAAGTGACAGTAAGCCTAGATACCTATCCACATGCCACCCACTTCTACTCTGAATCTTGGACTCTTTGAACTATTTATAATGAGACTGTCATGCAGTGTCAAAACAGTATATTAAAATTTTCTCAATATGCTCACCTCCCTTATGTATTAGACCCTACCCCGTCTTGCTTACTCAAGGACACTGAGCCAGCAATTCTCTCTTTCTGTCACGTCATTAATTGTTCACTCTCCACTGGATCCTTCTCATATAAATATGCTGTTGTCTCTCCCAGTTAAGAAAATGACAACCTTCTCCCAACACCATTTCCCATCCAGTTACTGCCCCCCTTCTTTGCTCCCCTTTGTAGCAAAACTTCTTGAAGTAACTATCTACACATACACTAAATCTTCTCCACCCATTCTCTCTTAAATCCACTTAAGTCAGGCTTTAATTCCACTGACCCACTAAAGCAGCTCTCATCAAGACCAGCAGTGATCTCCATATCGTTAAATGCAATGGCCAATTCTCAATCTGCCTTTACTTGGCCTATCAGAATCAATTGACACAACCAATCACTTCCTTCTCTTTGATGCACATTCTTGTGACCCATGATGTCACATCCTTTGTCTTTTCTCCTACTTCACTGTTTTAGTCCTTCTCAGTCTCCTTTTCTGGTAGTCCTCTTCTCCCCAACCTCTTGATTAAATTGGAGAGGGTCAGGTCTCAATTTTTGGATCTTTTCTCTATTTACATTTACTGCCTTTGTGATCTCATGCTCTCTCATGGTTTTACATATCATCTCCCTGCTGAAGCTATATATTTGGTCCAGGCTGTTCTCCTAACTCCACGCTGCAATACCTACCTGCATCCTCACTATCTCCACTTGAATGTATAATGGATATTTTAAACTTTTTATCCTCACCTGAACTTCTGATTTCCCCTATTCAGTCCTGTTATACGTGGCCTTCTCCATCTCCACTGATCATATTTTGATCCCAGTTGCTCTGTTATGTTTGTCTTCTCTCTTTTTCTAGCACTTCACAACCTGTCAATAAGTCCCATTGCAACTACCTACAAAACATCCAAAATTAGACCACTTCTTACACCTCCACTGCTATCACCCTGGTCCAAACTTCCTAAGAGGTCTCCCTTCTGCCTTTTTTCTCTTTTACAGTTTTTAATACAGCAGCCTGGCAGATCCTTTTAAATGTCTAAGTCAGATCATGTCACCTTCTTCCCAAAACCTTTCAAGGGCTCTTCCATTCACTCAGAGTAATAAAGTTTTTCACTAGTGAAAAGGGTCTATGTAAACAAGACCCCTTTACTTCTTTGACTTTATCACCTACAACTCTTTTCTTAGTCATTCTTCTTAATCATTCATGCCATCCCTGGCCTCATTGCTGTCTTTTAAGTGGAGTCACTCCCACCTAAGGGCCCCCATTCTGGTTGTCCCCTCTGCCTGGATCACTATTGCCCCTGGTAACCCTTGACTACCTCCTCCACTTCTTCCAATTCTTTCCTTCTCTCAGTAAACTGTCCACCTTATTTAATACTACAATCTGCCCACCCTCCTACTCTGCACTTCAGATCTTACTTCCCCAGTTCTATTTTTCTTTTTTCCTTATCACTTTCTAACCTACTATATGATATTCTGGATAGTTTACATATACAGAATCTACATTATAGATTATATTATATATACAGAATCTATATTATAATATATATGATATATACATTATATATATTACACGATATATACACAGCACATAATATTACATTAATTGCTAATTGTCTATCTTCTGTTGTTAGGAAGTAAATTCTTATAGGGAAGGTATCTTCATCTTGTTTGTTGATGTGTTCAAGACCTTAGAATAGTGTCTTGCACATAAAATAGAAACTTAATATTTATTGAATGAATGATTTAAAACCACTGATTTTATTGCAACTTCAAAATAAGTTAAATCCTACTATTTTAATCAACTTCTACCTTCATTAGAACATCAACAAGTCCTGAATAAGAAGAAAATAATTGAGCTTGATGACTGAGAAGTCTTCTCCTCTATCCGTGGTAAATCAGCTTTTTTATTTTATTTTTTTTATTTTTTTATTTTTGGCTGTGTTGGGTCTTTGTTTCTGTGCAAGGGCTTTCTCCAGTTGCGGCAAGCGGGGGCCACTCTTCACCGCAGTGCGCGGGCCTCTCACTGTCGTGGCCTCTCTTGTTGCGGAGCACAGGCTCCAGACGTGCAGGCTCAGTAGTTGTGGCTCATGGGCCTAGTTGCTCCGCGGCATGTGGGATCTTCCCAGACCAGGGCTCGAACCCGTGTCCCCTGCATTGGCAGGCAGATTCTCAACCACTGCGCCACCAGGGAAGCCCAGCTTTTTTTTTAACAGATAGAAAATAACATATTTGACCTTTTAAAGCTATAGCTAAATGATAATGGAGATGCGGTAATAGTCACATACCAGTTTCAAATTCTGATTAAAATATAATTGAAATGTTCACAATATTTCACTTAAATCATTTCAACTAACTTCTATTTCTATCTTTCCTAACTAAATGTACTTTTAAGTTGCATGCCCTTTGCTACAAATATTTTCTTCTATTAAAAAAAAAAGCAAACCAATTAGATAAAAATTCCAGTAGTAAAAAGAATAACAAATATAAGAATCCAGGAAGGCCTTAGAGACAAGGGCAGCTATAGCTCTGCAGTCCAGGGAGACGCTGGGCATAGTTAAGGAAGATGGATGAAACAACCTGGTCTAGTAAAGGTAGATAATCCCAAAGCCTCAAATTAAATGTGAGTTGATTGATGTTTCAGCCAATTCAGGAAGCCAGATAACTGTCACCCTCGGCGTGTTCAGGAGAGGACACAACCACATAACATATCTCAGCTACTAGTAAGAGCTAACTAATTGTTTGATCTGTTTCAGAGGAGTTAGAGAATCTACTGCTGCTTACAAAAGCACACATCCTTGGTAAATTCAGAAAAATATCATTCAGATTTAACCCTGTATACTCCATAAAGACTTGTCACCAGAAATCTTGAAGATTATGAATATTCCTGAAAAATCAGATTTATTCCAACATAAAACTTTACTACTAAGAGAGAATACTATGATCAGTTGGAATTAGAATATGCAAGATAAATGTCCACTGATTGGCATTTCTTAACAAAAGTCCTAAAATTCATTTCTAAGAATTTATGCAGAGACAACAATCATAAATGTATTTAAGCACTTAACTCTAAGGATCACTATGAATAGTGGAAAAATATAAGCAATCTCATTGTTTAGAAATAGAGGATTTACTATGTAATCCGATATACCTATGGTGTAATACTATTCAGTCATTAAAATTATGAGGTCCTTGGATAACTGCTGATATGAGAAAAGATGCATAATATATTGACAACTGAAAAAAGGAGTTAATGATACATAATGAATTGCTTGAGTCTTTTTGTTTAAGTATTACATGTTTATATACATATATACTTACATGCATATACATATATTTCACTATATATATTTCACAATATAAATCTCACATATATTATATATATATACACATATAATATATATATATATTTTTTTTTTTTCACTAATGCTGACAAGATCAACACCAAATGGTAATAGGGAGTTTTAAGAGATTCATGAGTCCTAGGAAAGTATATGCAAAAATTTGTGTGTATGGGCTTTTTATTTTTTCCCAGAAAGCTTCATCTAAGTTTCAAAGGTCTGGTAGTCAACACTTTTACTTTCTCCACGTCATTCACTTGCACAGAACAGTCCTATCAGCGATATTCTGCATTCAGCAAACTAATTTTCCAGGGGAGGGACTAAAGTGTCAGGAGTGTTGGGATGAAGTTATCAGAAGTTCTGGAAAGGAACAGGCAATTTGAAAAATATCTTTGAAAATTCTAATCACTGCTCCAAGGCTGTGATAGCTATGTTTGGAAACTATCAGCAAGGACATTGGAGTGGTGAACAGATTTCCACTGAGAGCCTGCATTCTAGAAGCTATGTGAAAAGTCGTCAGGTAGAGAATAAGGCAAAAGGGCTTTTCCTTTATGAACGTCTATAATCTCCAATATGTGAATTACACAATAAGTAAAAGAACGTGACAACCTTTTCTCACAGTCTAAAAAATCCATTTGGTAGAGAGGATGTAATTACGTAGCAGGTAATCAGGTAGAAAGAAGCCAGAAGCTCTAGACAGGGACTGAGCCAAAATTTGAACTCTGAACATTAACTGATCCTTCAGATGAATATTCAAGTAAAAGAAGTTGATTGTTTGATGGAATATAAAATACTGACTCCAAATTCAAGCAGTCAGAGCAATACAAGATGTTATAATGCAACATTTTCTTTGGAAAGGCATGCTTTTCAGAGAAAACCTTGCCATATAGAAATATTTGATTTTTTAAAATATATGCAAAATGTTCCTGTGATGTTATTTCTAGATGCATAAATTATACAAATTATACAGAAACTATGTTAAAGATAAATACAGAATGACTACCAAACTACCAACCACAGAAATGGATTATCCTTTCCAGGCAGGCCAGGCAGCTAAATTCTCCCTCTAATTTACCAGAATCCAGAGTTCAGGCTTTAGAGATTTAGACTACGTAGGTAATTCAGAATGCAGCCAGAATCCTGTAGGGACAAGCCAGCAGGGATTCCTGTGGAAAACAAAGAACTGGTGCAATAAAACTGGAAAGATCAATGCGGTGTCTTGTGGAATAGGAGGGGAAATTCTACATGTGTCTCCAGGGCTTAGTGAGCAGAGAATGATGAGGAGAAGCTGACTTCACAGTTAAGCATTGGAAGGAGCTAAAGAAGAGAATGCCTTGCCCAGCAGTAGAGCAAAGGACAAGTTCATAGGTATTAATTACGTTTCCCATAGAATAAACATAATTTTAAATGCAAAAATAAAGGCTTTCTTGGTATTGGGTAAAAGAATTCCAAATAGAGGATGAGATAAATTTTATAAGCTTCTTTCTCAGAAAGAATATTAACTTATCCAATATTGTTTACACTAGTGGAAATGTTAAACACTGGGCTACCAACTAAAATTAAAACACTACCGGTACACTGAATTTAACAATAAAGACAGGGAGTAATTTGCCAAGGCAAGCCACTGAAGCAAATAATATAAACAAGTTCAACAGCCTATTCAATGCATTTTAGAGCAAAAAAAGAGAGAGAACTGGTTGCCTGCCAGCACCTTGCCTCAGTGAGACAATGCACCCTGCTCTCCAGGAATAGTAATAGGCTAGAGGTTTGGGCCGGAGAGTACTGTAATTTCATGTTGTTTCATTCGGGATGGACTACAGGTCAATTACTTCTAGCATTTCATCTTTTGGGTTTATTGGCGTATTACCAGCAAATCTGGAGATCTCTCAAGTTCAAGAATTAGGCGTCACCTGTGGATTTATTCTGATTCCCAGTACCTCTAGTTTTAAGTCAAGAAATTTCCTTACAGTTTGCTTTGGCACAGTCACTAACAGACACCCTTAACCAAGAATCAGTCTCACATGAAAACAAAAAAAGCCCAAGCATGTATTAAATTAATTTTTAAAATGTATGCCATTTTTATATCAACAATCACTACTGTTATTGCTGATTTCTTTCTTATTATTAACCATATCTCTAGCAGGTCACCACTTGATTGCAAATATAAATCCACATTCATTCAAGCAAGAAGGTTATATAAAGAAAGCTGTGGAAAAGAAATTTAAAAATCATCATCAAAATGCATTTATTAAATATCTTGTTATACATTAGCTGTACAAGTCACACTATAAATTAGACTAAGAAACAAAGCTTTTGTCTTCTTGGAGTTCTCAAAGACAGCTAAAAGGATCTATGTAAAAATGTTAAAAATACACATTCATTTGGGAAAAATAACCAAATATTGGACAAATCAGTGAGGCTTTTATATCATGTCAGGTGAAACGTCACATAGGAGTGAGGGGAAAAGTGGGTTTGTACATGACAAGGAAGAAGATCAAGTTGATTAACCATAAAAATTCAGTGTTTTAGTTGGGCAGGGGGAAGGAAAAAGCAAATTATTGTCTATTCCTGTTTCTCTATTAAGGGAGGCATGGTAGACCTAACACAAAACCACAGGGTAAAAACAATGCATATTGATATATCAGTTTTAATGAAAAAACTTAGAGAAAATGCTGTAAGTAATCAAAACATCCCACTGTATTATAATAAACATAAATATAGCATGGAGTTGCATGCAAAGAGTTGCATGAATTTTAAAGATAAAGGACAAAACTCAAAGAAAATTTAAGCCTATCTTGGTTGCTTAAATATCACTTCACTTTCCCAACCTGCTACCCCATGATAGTTCATATTTCCTAAAATCCATCATTAAGAATATTTCTTCACCAAATGTGGGGAAAATTCTAAATATATTTGGGTGATTTTGAAGTAAGAAGTGATAGACATTTATACATAACTGTTTTTGCTATTTGAGAATTGGCTAAGGCAGGTACCTAGCAATGGCAACAGATGCTAGATCTTTCATAAATGAGGTGTGTGTCCCTAAAACAGCATTCACAAATGTATTGTCACATTCCAGAAAATATGTCAAGACTCAGTGAAAGAGAAGCCATTTCATTATTCTTTAATGAAGGGGAGGGGGACACTTCAACTGAAGCAAGAGACTATTTCTATTCCTGGAGGTGATTATGAAAAAAATGGGAGAAATGTCCAGGCAAAATACTAAGGAGGATGTCATTGAAGATGTCAATGATCCATTTCAAAACCAATTCCATGAAATAGCTCTTTAAGATCATATGAAAATAGTGGAAGACTAGACACGCTCCCGTCTTCCCCAAGAGTTATGGAGGAGGAGATGGAATGGAAGTGGGGGCAGTGGGTAAGTGGTGTAGAACACAGAATTAGTTAACTCCTTTATGGAGATAGGAGAAAGAAGAGGCAGCTAATACAATCTTCAAAGAAGCAAGAATACCAGGGAAAGGGATGAAGGTATCGCTGGAAATTAGAATCCCAGGGCCTTAAAATGGCCTGTCCCACTTTTCTCCTACTGTTTTGGGGGAAATAGCACAGTTAGAGGCAGGATAGTATATAATGATAATAATAATAATAATAAAAGAAATTAAACAATGCACCATGGGAATCTCAAATAGGAAGAGCTTAATTAACTAGATTTCTCTCAGGGGTATTTGTATTTATAGACATTCCTATAGTGTAGAATGAAGGATTTTGCCCCTTTAAGGAATTGTAGTCACTACTGAACTGCTAAGGGATCCGGCTGAAGCAGAGCTGGTTCTTGCTAATAATGCTAAAGATAAAGGCTAGATTTGTCTTCCCCTTTATCCACAAACATTCTAGTTTTGTTTTTCTTACCCCTCCTCAGGAGCCAAAGGGAAAAAAGCTCCATAGTTTCCTCAAGGCAGAAGCTATTTCTTCTTCACTTAGGATTCTCAGTGCCTGTGCATGTGGTAGATAATAAATGTTTCCTGAACTGAACAAATCATAAAGAAAAAGGGAAGGCAAACAGCAGTTCTAGGTCATAAATTTAATTAAGGTGAGGGAAGGAAACTCTAAGATCAGTAAGAAGAGAAGAAAATAGAAAGGGGAGGTTGGAGAAAAGGAAAAGCAAGCAAAAGAAGTGAGGAAACATTAAGAGGATACAGAAAGAAAAGGAAGTACTGAGTGAGTAATATAATATTTCGTTGAGTTACCATAAATGAAATGTGAAAAAAAATTATAAGCTCTTTGAGAGGAGATGTTACATTCTGAACAATTGCTAATAATTCATAACAAATGAGTTTAAAGTTAATGATAGATTTTTTCTCGCATGTACACTTATAATACTGATAAAAGATATTCATTGATGACAAAAACTCTTTCAGCTACCCCTCCTATAACATTTTTGTGAAAGAGCAGATAAATATCATTCATTATATGTCTAGGATCCAGGGATATTGTCATTTGGAAAATTTAAGGTGAGGTTTCTGATGTAAAGGGGCTTTGGGTCTCCTGTTGTTCAGTCTCTGAATATCTTTACCATGTGGTCAACAAATCCCGAAAGCTCAGTATTCACGAGGTCACGGCTGGTAAACCCACTGGCGCTCAGTAAGTAGCTTCTTTCCCCCTTGTTTTGTCCCTCTGCCATAAACACGAAAAAGCAGCATGGCACTGAATGTGTCAGTAACAGTCGAGTTTGTTATCCACCATCCTTCTCTCCTGACATTTGAAGACATTGATTTATCTTCTGTCCTGGGGCAACAGAGACAATAAAGTGATGTGAAAAGTAGAAATCTGGACTGCTGTGGATAGTTCTTTTGGAGAACCCATTGAGATAGAGAGAGGAAAGGGAAGGCAGAATTTCCTGCTTGATTATTTGTTTTATAGATCCTTTTTTCAATTTCCCTTTGGGGACTACCGTACATCTGATACAATATGGAAACAATGGCTATATCCAGTGCAACATATAGTCTCTTTGCAGATCTTAATTAATACATATTGATTAATATTAATGCATATTATTTATTCATCTATTTAATTGAAAACACAACTTAAAATCTTGTTCTCCTGTGATATAACATTTAATGTGTCCTATGACTGACACACAGGAAAGAATTACATATAGTGGATCATGACTAAATATCACTTTTGGAAGAATGAGCAGATTCCATCAGAATCTGTGTCTGTGCCAGTGTCTCTGTGGCAGAAGCAGAGCACAATCTTATACACATTTCTGTTTAGTGTGTTGAATTGAAGGGTTTAACACGTTTAACACACACTCTAGAAATTCTAAGAGTAATGTCGTAAAGGTGAGGTCAGTAAACACCCAGAATAATATATAGCCTTAAAGACAGTTATTATCTATTCGACGCCTGACAAAACCAATACTTTAAATGACAAAGTATGGTTTTCATGTGGTCATTGGATATTGACATGTTCATTGATGGGCGGAATCATGTGAAATCGTATTCAGCTGAAATTTATGGAGATGCTGAGGAAACCTTAGTCAGTTCATTCTTAGGGAAGAAGTAAAAAGCATGCCCAGATTCACTTTGAAGAAATCTGTTTAATCATGATCAATAATAAATAAACAAGAGTAATTTGAGGTCAAATGAATCTACATTTTAAAACTTTGAGTCTCCACGTCCTGGACTAACTTTAAAACAATAACAACAACAAAACTACTACTGTTTGTCAAGCAACCAGAATATTCAACATTTTATATTTAAACTGACAAATGCGCAGAAAGTTTGTGTCAGCATATCTAATTAAAATGAATTTTGAGAGCATATTATTGGTTCACAAATGTGCACATTACCCTGGAGTTCAAAACCAGATTGTCTTTTCCATCTTTAGTGTTAACCTAAGAAAATCCTTTTGAAAGAAAAGCAGGGATCTGTGAATGAATGAACCTCTGATTTCACATGGAAACTTTTGTGTGCATTTTTATAAGGAGAAGAGTCATAGTTTCATGGGAAACAGAAACTTTCGAATGTTACCAATTCTGGTGATGTCAAGAATGACTAACTATACCATTAAATCAACTGTGTAAATATATATCATTCTGTCAGCTTCTCCTGTGGGTTTTATAACGACAGCCTCACCACACGTAATTCAATGCCTTTCATCTAGTGGGTTCTCAGTATATGTTTGCTATTGATAATGATGACAGTAGTCCAAGCCATGATCTCATTTTCCAGACTGTGATCCTCTCTTTATTCTCAAGTTCCCCTTAGGCCAGCCAGGTTTTAATTCCCTCTCATCTTGGCAATAAACCTGTCATTGTGATCAGATCAGACATAAAATTTTCCAAGGCTAGCACGCAAATTCCTTCTTCTGCATGTAAGCTTGCCTCATTCTTGATCCTATCCTTGATGACAAGAAGGTCATCTTGTATATCATCTGTCCATTTGTTGACCAAATGGTCTACAAGGACAGGGCATCTAAATTTTGCCAAGTTTATTTTGTAACCCACTGCCTACTTCGTGATTAAGACAGAGATGACAAATTTTTCATCTCAACAGCAGGAGGAATACGCTTTTTCTTTCCTTCTAAAACAGGTTATTATAGAATTTTAAAATGTGAGTCAAAGAAGAAATATCTAACGCATTGAGAATAGACCTGGTCCACAGCATAAAAGTTTTTTTTTTTTTTAAACATCTTTATTGAAGTATAATTGCTTTACAATGGTGTGTTAGTTTCTGCTTTATAACAAAGTGAATCAGTTATACATATACATATGTTCCCATATCTCTTCCCTCTTGCATCTCCCTCCCTCCCACCCTCCCTATCCCACCCCTCTAGGTGGTCACAAAGCACCGAGCTGATCTCCCTGTGCTATGCGGCTGCTTCCCACTAGCTATCTATTTTACATTTGGTAGTGTATATATGTCCATGACACTCTCTCACCCTGTCACATCTCACCCCTCCCCCTCCCCATATCCTCAAGTCCATTCTCTAGTAGGTCTGTGTCTTTATTCCCGTCTTGCCACTAGGTTCTTCATGACCTTTTTTTTTTTCCTTAGATTCCATATATATATGTGTCAGCATATTGTATTTGTTTTTCTCTTTCTGACTTACTTCACTCTGTATGACAGACTCTAACTCCATCCACCTCATTACAAATACCTCCATTTCATTTCTTTTTATGGCTGAGTAATATTCCATTGTATACATGTGCCACATCTTCTTTATCCATTCATCCGATGATGGACACTTAGGTTGCTTCCATGTCCTGGATATTGTAAATAGAGCTGCAATGAACATTTTGGTACATGACTCTTTTTGAATTATGGTTTTTTTCAGGGTATATGCCCAGTAGTGGGATTGCTGGGTCATATGGTAGTTCTACTTTTAGTTCTTTAAGGACCCTCCATACTGTTCTCCATAGTGGCTGTATCAATTTACATTCCCACCAACAGTGCAAGAGGGTTCCCTTTTCTCCACACCCTCTCCAGCATTTATTGTTCCTAGATTTTTTGATGATGGCCATTCTAACCGGTGTGAGATGATACCTCATTGTAGTTTTGATTTGCATTTCTCTAATGATTAATGATGTTGAGCATTCTTTCATGTGTCTGTTGGCAATCTGTATCTCTTCTTTGGAGAAATGTCTATTTAGGTCTTCTGCCCATTTTTGGATTGGGTTGTTTGTAAAAGTTTTCATGAAGCTCCACATATGCTTCTCTTCTTAAGTCTATGAGAAATATGTACCTAAATATTTGTTTTTCTTCCTCCTAAGAATGAGTTAGATTTTAACAATTTTATCCATATCTCTAACAATGCATTTTATTCATTTAAATAAGAAAAAAAGTAACAAAAATCTTGTAAACATAATCAAATGAATGTTTACAATCTGGACCATAATATATACCACTGTTCTTAAGCTATGCCTAAGGTATAAATATAGGAAAATTGTTTCTTAACTGATAATTTTTTTATAGAAAATGTCAGTGTTTTGGATGTCTATAGTTTAGCTTTTTATTATATGTCATGTATGTTTGCTCTAATTATTTAAATGTTACAGGAATATGGGTTTAAAATACAAGAAACCCATCATGATCCCACCCCATAAAAGATAGCTACAATTACCAGTTTGGCATACATTAGCAATATAGTCATGTATTATCATTTTAATAATATGAGATATTTATTCACACAAACACAAAAATATTTTGCCACTTTCTTTTTTTACTTAATAATGTTTACTTGATATATTTCCATATCCACGTGCATTAGAACTACCTCATTCTTTTATTAAAGAGCTATATAATATTCCATTTTATATTTACTATAATTTATTAAACCAATACATTATTGACAGGTATTTGGAAGGTTTCCTATTTTTCACTCTTCATCAATTTATCAGTGAACATCTTTTACGCACCTATATGAGTGTTTCTGTAGAATAAATTCAGCGAGATAGAAGATTCAAAGGAATTAATGTTTTAGTAAATATTGCCTAATAACCTCAAAAAACATTGTAAAGAATTTACATGTCTACTGATAGTAAATAAGAGAATCTGTTCTGCACACTTGCTAATGTTTTTAAAATCATGCAAAAACAATTTTTTAAAGCTGGGGTTACAAACCCAGATGACGTCAGGGCCAGAGAGATAACAAAATATGTGAAATAGCACAGAATAAGAAAATGGACAGTAGTGGAAATTCAGCAAATTTAATTTTTTAAAAAGTCAACTCTGATAGCCAGAAAATATATATCTTCAGTTTTCAGGCTGCCAGTTTTCAGCCCTTGTCTTAATGGAATATGTTTGTTTTAATTCTTTACTTTTAAAGCATAGATAGTTCTTTACTAAAGAAACCAATACAATTTGTGATAAGATCATTTCACCACACACGTTATTTTTACTGTATTTTCTTTCTTTACATTTTTTTTCAAGTTTTATAGTTATGAGAAGAATTAATTGTCTCCTAGATCTAGGATTCATTTTATGTGGTATTGACTTCATCAACATAAATCTTCATAATAGACACGTTGAAAACAATAAAAAACATAGTCATATTTTGCCCATTCATAAATACAATTTAAAAATTCTTGTCAACTTGGCGTAAAGCTTTCACATTTAAATATGTTCATTTTAATACTCATTATTCATATATCAGTAATAGAGGGAAAGAAAAGGAAATACACTACTTGTTCTGAACATAAGCAATATTCTGCTAAGATTTACATTTGACCTAGTGAAACATCCTTGAGAAGAAAAAAGAAATCCCATTATTTTAGTTTGACAAAAAACAGAAGAGGAAAATTTTAGTTTCCTTTTGATAACGGTGGTTATCTTGTGGTCTGTGGGAAAGGGTGAAGGCCAGGGAGAAAATTGGTTCTGCTCTCATTTTTCTAGTCCCACTGCATCAATAAACCTCTGGAAGTTTCAACATAGAGCACATAATGTGAGCATGAGGCAGCTTGGCCTCTGTTAGCACTTTGTTATGCCCTTTAACCTTACTGATTTTCAAGTAGACGTGGCTAAATAAGGGATTCGCATTGTTACGGGATGCATCAAAAATTAGATTTCAAAGCAGAACGAGTTTCCCAATCAGTCTCACATGAGGGTGATGCTGATTAAAAGGAGAGTTTGGAAACACTCATGTTATTATAATTACACTTTTGTGTTTCTGACTGTTACTTATGCTGTATTTATTGCTTTAGAAATCTAGAAAGTAGAATATCTAGAGATAAAATAAAGTATAAAATTGCAGCCATTTTTCCAACACTTCCCATTTATATTTAACAGAAAGGCTGAAGCTACCATCTCTGCTGGCTGTAAAAGAAATTAGTTATATGATGTTGACAACTGGAAATCAAACCTGTGTTGAAGAAAATTCCCTAAATGTTTGTCTTCAAGATATACCATATTATCCTGTTCTGAAAAATCATTTTGGAGAATAAAAGAACTTTAAAACTAAGGGATTTTTTTTAGGTGTTCTGAAATAGGTTCCATCTGTTAGTTTTTATTTTTTCTTAATATATGAGGCCATGTGAGAAATACCGCATACCATATATTCATTTCTTTTGATTCTTAAAGGTAATCATGAGTGAGATAAAAATAACACTGTGTCAGGAAATGTATGCCTTAGAGTGGAACAGAATTGTCCAAGAGTAACACAAATTTTTAGATGTTTATTTTTGGCTTGATGTTAAAAACCTAAAAAAACAACTAAATTAGAATCAGCTCTACTTAAAATGAAGCAGGGGCAGGAAAACATAGAGCTATAACATTTTGTAAGAAAAAAAAATCCAAGACGTCCTCCTTATTCATCATGTTCATAAAGATTTTTAAAAAACTAATTAGAAGAGAAAAATTCCTTTCCAACATCTGATGTTATATTTAGATATATACTTTCAAATTTTCCCTGAAAACAACACCAAAACACAGCTTGTAAATATTTTATTCATTCATTTGTGTACCATTTGTCCTTACACAAACCAGGAAGATGACTTTCCTTTACATTTTCCCTACATTCTTTGTCTGGAATTACAGAAAACTAGAACTATGATTTTATTAAAATTAGGAGAGTCATTCACTATAAGGTAATCAAACATTTGACTGGAATTTTTCTCTCGGGTTTAGACTTCTGATCCTTCTATCAATTAGTATTAATACTGATTGGTAGATATCCCAGTGCATTTGTAAACTGGGCAACTCCTTGAAAAGGGAATTTTTAAAGGACTTTCAAGTTCTGAGCTTGTAGAATTGGGATACACAAACACACTCTATCCTCAAAATTTCATTAACTTTGAAAAGTTATGCTCCCTTTTATAAATTCTCATAGATCTTTTTGTCTAAGACAATGTTGCATTTTAAGTACCTTTGGGAAACTATAAGCATGCATCTGTTAAAACTTCATTTCCTCATGATTTAAAACCATTTGCAATAATGAAAGTTACTTTAATATGAATTTTTTTCCCTATTGTTTTCTATTTTTCTCTCTCAAATTCCCTCTAACTCTCATACACATCAATTTTAGTAAACAAGAGAGAGAGGATTTTCCACCTTAATCTAAATTTTTAATCACTTCACAACCAACTTCATAAATGTGGATAAGAGTTTGTTAAAATTTTACTTTCAGTTAAGTTCAACAGAGAGTCCCTATATGGATAAAAAGGATATGGATAAAAAGGCATATTCCTTGCCCTTGCAAAACTTCAGAGCAATGGTCTTCAAGCATGGTAAACCATACATTCTCACCAGCAAAAAAAAGTTTCTGCATGCACTGCAATCCTATATATGTATGTATATGCATTTATATATAATACAATGTATTATTGTACAAATATATTATCTCAATTATATGAATACTTAAACATAGAAATTAGAAATGAGTAACAAGCAGAAACAGAGACACTAATATTTTTACTTTGCTTCTCAAAACATCGTCTTGTTCACCCCATAGGTTATACTTCAGAGGTCACTGGTCTTGAGGGGAGGATAACACGTAAATAGATAATTTGAAAAAAAGCTGTTAATAATCTGATAGTAAACATAAGGAGCTAGAACATGGAAAAAGCTCTGAAAAAAACTTTTCTGCTTGAGGAGTCACTAGATCTAATCCTTTCAGTATAAAGAGGAATTAGTGAAGCAACAAAAAGAGAGGAGAGGATGAACAGAAGAGCATTCCAACCAGAACAAGCGTCTATGTCAAGGCACAAAGGTATGGAACCAAGGGGGTGAGTATAACAGTTCAGGATGATGAAACGTAGAATCAAGGTTGAGCATGGTGAGCGAAGATGCTGAAGAAGAATGCAAAAAGCAGGTACTTGAGACAAGTGGATTGGATCTTATCAATGTATGGGACATTGCTGAAAAAATGCAGGAGGGTGAATGAAAGTCATGGTCAGACATTTGTTTTAGATTGAGCCTCCGGGGAGCTGTATTGAGAATGGATTTGAAGGGACACAAGAGGAATCAGAGAAACTCATCAACAGGCTATCACTTTATCCAGCTGAGAGATGAAGAGCAGCAGAATTAAAGCGGTGGTAGTGACAGTGCAGCTCTCAGGAGGGGATGAGAAGTAGCATGAAGAAAAGACTTAGTCAAATTTGGTCGTGGTTTTCTGGAAATGACTGATGAGTGAGAAGCTTCCTGACTTACATGACTGGCTATTTTTAAATGAGATGGTAAACACAGTAGCAGGAAAAAGTTTGAGACAGAGAGGAGATAAGCAAATTTTTAAAAATGAAGATTTACATGAAAATTATGAACATTTAGTGTCCATCAATAGATGAATGTATAAAGAAAGTGTGGTATATATATACAATGGAATACTACTTCAGTCATAAGAAAGAATGAAATTTTGCCATTCACAACAACATGGATGGACTTGGAGGGCATTTGCTAGGTGAAATAAATCAGACAGATACCACTTATACGTAAAATCTAAAAAATAAAAAAACTAGTGAATATAACAAAAAAGAAATACACTCACAGATATAAAGAGCAAGCTAGTGGTTACCAGTGGGGAGAGGGAAGGAGGGAAGGGCAATATAGGGGTAGGGGATTAATAGATATATTATGCATAAAATAAATAAGCTACAAGGATGTATTGTACAGGGAATATAGCCAACATTTTATAATGACTAAAATTGGAAAATAACCTTTAAAAATTGTGAATGACTATGTTGTACTCCTGAAACTTATGTAGTATTGTACATCAACTATACCTCAATAGAAAAAAAACTATGAACATTTAGAAATTAAAAATACAAATCACTTGCCATTCTACATTTTTTTTTAAAAATCTGTTTTCAAATGCTATTTATAATATTTATTATACAATAATTTAAAATATTTTATTTAATTTCTCTGTCTTTGGTTTACTTTAATGCTCCTTTTATATATTTAATTTATATGTTCTCTACTTTTTCATGTCTATTTTTCTCGTCTAACATATTATGAGTATTTTTCTTGTCCTTAAAATTTCTCGTAAATGAAATTTCAGTGGATGTGTCTATATTATATCTTCTGGATGTACCCCAATTTTTAAAACAATTCTCCTATTATAGAACATGCTTATTATTTTCAATGATGCAAACAATTATATGTAATGCTATGATATATTTGCTTTTGTCTGGAAATTTATTGTTTAAGATAAGAAAGTATAAGCATATGAAAGTTTAACATATTTTGCTACTAATGTATTTCCGTCAACAGCATATGTCAGTAAAACAGATATGTAATAAAAAAATCTGTGCTGGTTTGATAGACATAAAATTATAACACTTTATTCCCATTTCTTTGAGTACTGTTAAAGATGAAGTTTTTTATATGTTTATCAGCTGCTTATATTTCATTTATATGCATGTTGTTCTATTATTTTAGCCCATTTTTCTATTGGAGTCCTATTGATGTTCATATTAATTTGTGAATTCCCTTAAATAATAAGGCTAATCACCCTTCACTGTCATCTATGAAATAAATAATGTTTTAAGTAGTTGGCTATTTATTTTTTTATGTAGTTTATGATTTCCTATCCCTTCATATTCCATATTTTAAATTATCTTATTTTTGTAATAATAAGATGTATTTTCAGGAAATTTGGAGACTACTGAAAAACACCAAAAAAGCAATTAATTAAATTTACACCCAACCACACAGACCTAATCACTTCTATTATACATATGTGTGTGTATGTGCATACACCCATACACATATGCATTTATATAATCATCCTTTCTTACATGCATATACATCATTTAAGAGCATACATGACATCATACTGTAAAAGCTGTTTTATAACCTAATTTTTCACTTATTGGTATATTTCAGATAAGTCACCAATAATAATAAAATATGCTGTGGAACACCTTTATTTTAACCATCTCAGGATATTACTTTACATGGATATTTAATAATTTATTTAATTACTTCATTATTTTCAGACATGCAGATGTTTCCCATTTTCTTTATTTTAAATATTATATTTAAAGATTTTTTTGATGTGGACCATTTTTAAAGTCTTTATTGAATTTGTTACAATATTGCTTCTGATTTTTGTTTTGGTTTTTTGGCCACAAGGCATGTGGGATCTTTGCTCCCCGACCAGGGATTGAACCTGCACCCCCTGCATTGGAAGGCGAAGTCTTAACCACTGGACCGCCAGGGATGTCCCTAAATATTATCTTAATAAACATCTTTGTATACATAGTTTTGTGTTCATAATTGATTGTTTCATTAAGGTTTGTAAATATTTGGAGTTCCTAAGAATATGTAAGGAGTACGATTATTTGACACATAATGACAAATGGCCTTTGAGAAAAGTTGAACCAATTTACTTGTCCACCTTTGCAGTATAATACAGTTCATTTCTCCACATCTTCACCAATAATAATCCATTTTTGTGTTTACAATGTACCAGACTTTATCTTCTTCTACTTAATTGATAGAGTATCTGAACATTAGAAAGTTTGCTTAAATCCTCACAGATAAGTAAAGAATGAACTCAAAGTTCAGTCTGACCTTAAAATGATGCTCTCTGTCAGTACGCTATATTATTTCCCAAAGTTTTATGTGTTTATATGACCATTACACATCAAATGTTTTTGATTACTTGTTATTTTAACATTATTTTTTAAATTTAGAGCTGACCAGAACATCTTTTGTAAAAAGTTCTCACAAGGCCTTGTTAATTATCTTAATGAGGTTTATATTTTCTTAATGATATCTAACAACTCTCCATATTTTAATAATATCGACTGTTTGTATCTTATATATACAGTGAATAGTTTTCAAGATTTTTTAATTTAAGTTTAATTTGGAGCATTTAAAAAATATATGTCAATGATTTCCAATCAAAACCCCAGAAGAATTTTTTTTTTTTTTTTTTTAGATATTGACAAGCTGATTTTAAAATGCATAGGACAAAGCAATTTTGAAAAAAAAGAGGGCACACACTATCTGATCTCAAGACTTACTACAGAGCTACAGGGATCAAGACTGTGATAATGGGAAAAGTTACTAATACATAAATCAGTGGGACAAAATAGAGAGGCCAGAAATAGATCCACACAAATATGATTGATTTTTGACAAAAGTGCAGAGGCAATTTAAAGGAGAAGAGAGAGTCTTCAAGAAAAATAGTGATGAAACAGTTGGATGTCTGTATGCAAAATATTGAACTTCAGTCTCTTACCTTATACAAAAATTTACTCAAAATTGATCGTATACCTAAATGTAAAACATGACATTATAAAATATTTAGGGGCTTCCCTGGTGGCGCAGTGGTTGAGAATCTGCCTGCCAATGAAGGGGACACGGGTTCGTGCCCTGGTCTGGGAAGATCCCACATGCCGCGGAGCGGCTGGGCCCATGAGTCACAATTACTGAGCCTGCGCGTCTGGAGCCTGTGCTCCGCAACGGGAGAGGCCGCGATGGTGAGAGGCCCGCGCACCGCGATGAAGAGTGGCCCTCGCTTGCCGCAACTAGAGAAAGCCCTAGCACAGAAACGAAGACCCAACACAGCCATAAATGAATAAATAAAAATTTAAAAAAAATATTTGCTATAAAATATTTAGAAGAAAAACAGGTGAAATCTTTATGACCTTGGGATAGGCAAAGAGCTCTTAGATGCAATACCAAAATCCTAATTCATAAAAGAAAAAAAATTATAAATATGACTTCATCAAAGTTAAAAACTCTTACTCTGTGAAAGAAAAAAGTCAAGAATACAAAAAACGAGCCACAAAAGGAGAAAATATTTGCAAATTCCACATCTCCCAAAGGATTTTTATCCAGAATATTTATAAAGAACTCTCAAAACTAAACAATAAAAAACAACTCAATAAAAAAAAATTAGGCAAAAATATATATATATACAAAGAACTCTTAAAACTCAACAATAAGGAAAAAAAAGATTAAAAAATGGGGCAAAGACCTGAACAGACACCTCACCAAAGATATACAGATGGCAAATAGCATATGAAAAGATGTTCCACATCATATATTATCAGGAAAATGCAAATTTTAAAAATGAGATACCACTATACAACTATTAGAACGGCCAAAATCCAAAACACTGACAATACCAAATGCTGGCAAGGATGTGGAGCAATAGGAACTCTTCATGCAGAATGGAATGCAGAATGGTACAGGCACTTTGGAAGACAGTTTGGCGGTTTCTTACAAAACTAAACATACTCTTACCATATGACTTAACAATTATTTACCCAAAGGGGTTGGAAACTTACATCCATGAAAAAATCTGCAACTGAATGTTTCTAGGAGCTTTATTCATAATTACCAAAACTTAGATATCCTTTAGTAGGTGAATGGATAAAAAAGTGTGGTACATCCAGACAATGGAATATTTTTTAGTGCTAAAAATAAATGTGGCTTTTCAGCCACAAAAAGACAGGGAGGAAACTTAAATGCATATTATCAAGTGAAAGAAGACAACCTGAGAAGGCTATGTACTATACTCTTCCAAGTATATGACATTCTGGAATAGGCAAAAACTATGCAGACAGTAAAAAATCAGTGGTTGCCAGGGATTGAGGGTGGGAAGGAAAGATAAATAGGTGGAGCACAAAGGACTCAGAGGGTCGTGAAAATATTTTGTATTATACTACAGTGATGGATACATGTCGTTACACATTTACCCAAACCCATACAATGTACAACACCAAGAATGAAACCTAATATAAACCATGGACTTTGGGGAATGTGTCAATGTAGGTTCATCAGTTATAACAAAGCTACGACTCTGGTGAAGGATGCTGATAATGGGGGAAGCTATGCATGTGTATGGGGTGGGGAATATATGGAAAATCTCTGTACCTTCCTCTCAATTTTGCTATGAACCTAAAGCTGCTCTAAATAATTAAGACTTTTTAAAAAATTGGACAAAATATTTGAACAAACACTTCACAAAAGTATATATGTATATAGATGGTGAATAAGCACAAGTAAAAATGCTCAATATTATTATTTATTAAGGACATACAAATTAAAAACCACAACAATTAGAATGGCTAGAATAAAATAAATTAAATAAAAACTGGCAGTACCAAATACTGGTAAATGTGTGGAGCAGTGTGAATGTTCATACATTACTGATGGAAATGCAAGATGATATAAGCCATTTTGAAATACATTTTTGTAGTGTCTTAGAAAGTTATAAACTTAACATGTGACACACAATCCCACCAGAGCTGTTACCCATGATAAACGAAAACCTAGCTTCTCACAAAAAATTCTACTTGGATCCTTATAGCAGCTTTATTCAAAACATCAAAATCTAAACAACCCAAATGTCCTTTACTGGATAAACAAACTGTGATACATCTATACAATGGAATACTACTTAGTAATAATAAGGAAAAAACTACTGAAATATGCAACAACATAAATCTATCTCAAATGCATTATAATTAAAGGAAAGAGGCCGGATGCAAAAGATTACATTCTGTATGTTTCCATTGATATGACATTCTGGAAAAGGCAAAACTATAATGACCTAAAACAGATCAGTTGCCAGGGGTTAGGGTGGGGAGGAGCCTACAAGGGGCACCTCAAGGGAATTTTGGGGGTGATGAAACTGTTCTGTATCGTGATTGTGGTGAAGGTTACATGACTCTATGCAATTGTCAAATCTCATGAAACTGTACACCAAGAAGAGTAAATTTTATTGTTTGTAAATATAAAAATGAATAAATGATTTTTCACTTTTCTTTTGCTTTCTTGCATTGCTTAAGTGCTTTCCTAAACCCAAGGCACATAAATACCTATGAGCTATTGAATTTACTGAATGTTCAATAATAATTTAAACATTTGAAAATATTTAAAGTAATTTTAAATCTTTCAGAATATTTTAAATCTTTATCTGCAGTTTACTTCAATATAGTATGATGTATAGATCTCACCTTATCTTTCCCCACGTAGTTAAAGAATTGTTCTAGTACCTTCTTCTAAGTAAGCCATTGTCCTTCCCTGCTTCTCCCCATTCAAAATGCCTTCTTTATCAGGCACGAATTAATTATGTGTACTTGGGGTTGTTAACAGCCTTTCATTGGAAGGCCTCCCCCATTGACTGATGATTATTTCTTTGTTGCATGTTATGATCACATGTATATAGTGTCTGTTTTGGGACTTTGTATTTCCATTGCTCTGATGATTTGGTTTTGTGTCTGTCCTTACTAGGCATTGATATCCTGTAGACATGTGTGTGTAATGTGCAATTCTGTAGTTTAATCAAAGAACAGGGCTGGAGTCACTGCCGCCTATGTCCTTCATAAAGTCTTAAGAGTGGCTTTGCTTGATCAGGGAGAGCCAGGAGGGTGGATGAGCAGTAAGCTGAGGGTGGGTCTCTAGGGAACACTATCATGTGAGCAAGAGTGAAATATCAAGACCTTTCGTGGGCAAGTTGTTTGGCCCCCGCAGTGTTTATTGTTTTCAGTGAGCTGATTTCACTCATTTATATCACCTATGGCTGCCTATTGGTATTTGAGTTGTGATTCCTGACTTTGTGAAAGAACAGAGAAAGAAGAGCCTGTGAAAGGGGACTTTATAAAAGGGTCTCCAAGGAATGAGGCAAACCAAGAGGGAGGGGTGTCACAGCAGCCCAGGGAGTGAAAGAAGAAAAAATGAAGCTAACAGTGTCAAATACCCCTGAGAGAACCAGTCAAGATAAGGGCTGCAGGTCATCTGAGCCTTTAGAGAGAGCATGCTCTGTTAAATGGGGTTAGAAATCAGATCGTACTGTGCTGAGGAGTGACTGAACCTTGGAAGTTGGAGATAACCGCAGCTATAGAGAGTTTGAATGAGCTGGGGAGTAGAGAAATTGGATGGTAGCAGCAAGTGAAATCTAGTGAAGGGAGAGGTCAGTTTGCTTTTATTTGTTGATTTACTTTTTTGGATAGAAGTTTGAAGAGCATGTACAGGTTGAAGAAAAAGGGCCAGCAAAGAAGAAAAAGTTGAAGATAAAGGACATAAGGGAAATTAATGGCAAAAGCCTCAGCACCAGTGATAGGGAATAAAGTCAAATCCACGCTTTGCCTTGAATAGCAGGAAGGACTCCTGATCCCTTAAGATTGGAGGAAAGAAAGAATGGTGATAGATGTTGCTGTTTGGTGCTGGAGAGAATTGCAAGGATGCACAAGTAGTTTCCGCACAATGACCTTAATTTTCTTGTCAAAACAGCAGGTGCACTGAGAGTGAAGGGGAGAGATTGTATGGCTTGAGTGGGGTGATATGGTTTTGAAATGGTGGCTGACCACAGTCAGAGTGAAAGGATTAGTGAATGGTACTTAGGGGCTGACACAGATTAGAAAACCATCTATCTGCAGAGTGGTATAATTTGCTCCTGTAGCACTCATGTGCCTGTATGTAAGAAAAGAGATTTCCCCTATGGATTCAGGTTTGCATGTACAGTGTAAAAAGGACAGGCTAAGAAATGTGGAGGGTGAGCTGCCGGTGTCCAAGCCAAATTCCAAGTAAGACTTGGGGAACATGGAAATATCCGTGAATTCAAGAAAAAAAAAGTGAGAGGAAAAGGGTTTATTCATTTGCAACTCCTGACAATCTTATGTTTTTACCTTATTTTTCCTTTTCCCTAATTTTCTCACTTATTCTATACTCACTCATTATCCCGTTAGACACATTTTAGATACAAGGCCAGGTGTAAGCAAATAAAAGGGAACTAAAAACATATACAGATGGTCAGAAGTGAGCTTCACTTTAACAAAGGGGGCTGGAATTTAAAGTGTCTCAGTTGAGTTTTAATGGAGAACAAGATGCTGTAGGTGGTTGGGAGGTTGTTGATACGGAGTGGATGCTTATTGAAGTTGTGATGGTTAGGATTTGATCAGTGGTTCTCATCTGGAGATAATTTTGTCCCAAAGGGACATTGGGCAATGTCTGGAGACATGTTTGGTTTTCACAACTTGCAGGGTGGAGTACTACTGGCGACTACTGCCCAGGAGGCCGCTAAGCATCCTACAGTGCACAGGACAGCCCCTCAACAAAAAATTATGCCATCAAAGTGTCAGTAGTGCTGAGGTTGAGAAACCTGGATTAGACAGATCATTTATAAGAATGATGGAAAAGGAGAATGGTAGGAAGTCATTTGGAGAACCACTGAAGAAAGGTGGAGAGGGAGGAACAACCCAGAACATGGGCATGCCAGGTGATGTGAGATTCAAAGATGTATATTTGTGTGTGAAAGGATGCAAGAGTCATTATTTGGAAGAGTCCATGGGGAACTGGATTTGTGGTACAAATCTGCAAAATATTCCTGGGTTTAACTTTTGTAAAGCACATATACAGAAGATGAAAGTGAGCGAATTTAAGGGAAAGTATTTGCTATTTTCTACTTGCTTTTGAAAAGTCATGTTTTAGTTACCCTTAAACGAGAGTTTCTAGTTCTTTCTTTCAAAGTCTCTAGATGAATCTAGCAAAGATTAATGTTGGTTTGGGAGGAATCTATCTCTGACACAGTGACATTACATAAGAAGTCTTTGTTTTTCCCATAATCTTCCACTAGTCCTCTGCAACTCTTATTTTTTCTTTTCTTTTGGTTTTCCCCAAACAAACAATACTGTTGTGCTGGTTGCCTCTATTTGGTCAGCTTCACAGAGCTGACCATCTTTTCTGTCTACAATACAGCATGTTATATATACCCACTGCCTTGGTTTAATTAAGATAGGTCTTCTAAACAATCGTGACCTTTACTTTGTACTTCTTTTACTACTTCAATACTGGACATTTATTTCCTTTAGATGATAATACTACTTATAATACCTGTGTTTTGGAAGATTAAAGGAATTATAATACTTAATAGGTTTTGAAACCTCTTAATCTAAATTTTGTTCTTTTGGATGGCTGGATATTCCTTTCACGTTGACTTATTAACAACGAAAAAACTGATTTAACTACTTTTCTGCACACCAAGTTGGCTAAACTTTTCAATTTTATCCAGTAGAGTCAAGACTGAATGGCTTTTAAGATAATGTCAATTTATGTGATGGGTTCATCTATAGTGCAGACTCCAAAAAATAGGCAGGGTTATCTGGCCTGTAAACAACTCCAGAATCTTGTGCTCAGCACTTAATGTTTCACAGGAAAATTAACCAGATTACCATCAAAAGAAACCTGATGACTCATTTGTTGAAGATCACAAATAGATTGATTTATTTTAATTTCCAAATCTCCACACTTCTTCTAATAAATCAAATGTACAATGAAACACATATGTCTTTTAAAAAATTAGTGTACTATGTGAATGAGGTGGTGTTTAAATAATTTCCTTCTGTCTTCAATCCCAGTACTCAGTACTCTCCTAAAATGATAATAAGACTGATGATAGAACAATAAAAAAATTGGGCTTCCCTGGTGGCGCAGTGGTTGAGAATCCGCCTGCCATGCAGGGGACATGGGTTCGAGCCCTGGTCTGGGAAGATCCCACATGCCGTGGAACAACTAGGCCCATGAATCACAACTACTGAGCCTGCGCGTCTGGAGCTTGTGCTCCGCAACAAGAGAGGCCGCAACAGTGAGAGGCCCGCGCACCGCGATGAAGAGTGGCCCCACTCGCCGCAACTAGAGAAAGCCCTCACACAGAAACGAAGACCCAACACAGCTAAAAATAAATAAATAAATAAATAAAAATTTTTTAAAAAAAGTGTTACTCTTTAAAAAAAAAAAAAAATATATATATATAGAGTCTTCTAGTACCATGAATCATCTATATGTATTGTCATAGAGATCTTTAACTATTAGGTTTATAATATTTATTCAATTCTAAAAAATGGATTGATTTTCCCCCATACACAGATGGATAGTTATAGTCTTTATCCTTTAGTAAGTGAATGGATGAATCCACGTTCAGTTGTATATTTCTTTATTGCAAACACTTTGACAGTATTTCATGTACATGTAGTAAATGTATTATCATTTTAAAAAGTCTTTTCTTTCCAGCGAAACTGAGATACTAGTTATTTTACGTACATTAAAATATTTACCTTAGCAAATGATGATTTAGAAAACTTACCATCAGATGCTATATTTCACTATACTTGCTTTTAGTTGGCACGATGTGGGGAAAAGTGACATTTATCTCCTTTGTACAAATTATGTAGTACTAGGTTATTAGGCTCTTTAAAAATTCTACCCCTCCTTACATTCTATGTGCTTTACCTGTTTTCTTTTTCTCCATAGCACCATCACCATCTAATGTAACATATAATTAACTTTGTTTTTTATTGATTATATATTTCTACCCTTTAGAATGTAATTCCACTAAGGCAAGGATATTGGTGTATTTTATTCACTGCTGTTGCCCCCATGCACATAGCAGGCAATTGATAAATATTTGTTGAATGACTGTAGTTCTTATATAAATTTATTTAACCACTTTAATGGAATAATTAAGAAAGGGGTGTCTTCACTGACTTTTCAAAAAGATGTTTACTATTTTTAATTACTTGACTTCCTTTAACTTCTTAAGACATGACCTTTCTAAAAGCTTTTTGTGAGAAGCAGAGTGCTATGGGATTCTATTTCCAACAGAGTTTGGACTCCCACTCCATTGCAAATCTCTTTACTTATCCAGCTATTTGCATATGGATTCCTTAGGGGTTTATAGCATTCAAACCTACATTACAAGCATTGCAAATCTACTTGCCTTTCTAGGTCATTGGGGAAATGATTTAATTCTCTGGTGAGCTTAATAAAGTTGCCTGTACAGGAATAAGAAAAACCAAGCAGGCAATGCTCACCTTTGTTCTTTTCATGTGTTTGCATAACTATTTTCTACAACATTAAATTTGCAGTTGTGGCAAAAAAGAGACTTTTCTTTCTTAGAATCTCATATTACTTACTTGTGGTGTACTTGAAGAGCTACTTTAATAAAAGGTCATTTGAGTGTGGGTTGTAACGGAGCATCATTCCCATTGGTATTAACTCTCAGTATTGTAGGCTAATAAAAGCCATAATGTGAAAATATGAATAATCCCCAACTAATTCCCATTGTGCTTTAGAATTCATTACATGCCCTTTTAAATCTAGCCTGTCTTTTTAATTATGTGTTGTTTGTGTTAATAATAAAATTAATTTCCGAGTAACATATTGGTTCGGCAATTCTCGAGAACAAGAACCATATCTTATTCATTTTGAAACAACCAAAGCAGCACTCAGCCATTGTCTTGCATATGGTAAGTCCTAAATAAATTTTGAATGAATATATCCTTGGATGAGTGAGGAAAACAAGTAGATATTGAAGGCAAGCCTGACCAAGGCAATAAAAATAAAAAGGTCATTACAGAGAACAGAGTAGTGGTTACCAGAGAGGAAGGGGCTGGGAGGCGGTGGAGGGGTGGGGAATGGGTAAGGAAGGTCAACTCTGTGGTAACAGACAGAAACTAAATTTTTTATGGTGAGCATGCTGTGTTGTATACAGAAGCAGAAATATAATGTTGTACACACGCATCTTACATAATGTTATAAACCAATGTTATGTCAATAAAGATAAATAAATAAACACACAAAACAAATAAAAATAAATAAATAAGAATCATTAATACATTTCATTTAAAATCATGAATATTTCATATTGGTCCCACAATATAAAGAAGTCAGAAATCATTCACTTTCTCAAGCTACCCCATTAGAATGAGCCATTTTCACCTACATTGTAACTCAAACTTCCAAATGAATATTTTACATTTGCTTATTATTATAAAAAGCTGTTTAATGAGAGTAGGCTTATTTTGCTTTTCTTTTCTAGACATATGATTCTAACAACTTAGAAAAGTTCCTCAAATATCCTTTTGCTCATTCATATCAACTGTCATTTTATTGAGGTCACATTTTCCGACAAGAGTAAAATTTCTTTGACTGTACTTGGGAAAGTTGGGGAGTGGGATCCTAAGAATTTTAGAAGAATTGCTGATCAGCTATCCTTCTAAACTATATGTATATATGTGTGTATGTTGTAACCAAAGATACAAAAGAAATAAAAAATTTGCCAAATAGGTGTACATTCCTTAAGAAATCAAAAATAAAATTTTATAGGAATGCCTAACATTTATTTTTATGCTAACAGTGTTACCCTTTAAAAAAGTGAAGAAAATTTGAATAACCAATGGATTCTCTAATAAAACAATATTTTCTTGTAACCATCCCAAATGGAATGAAATAATACATTTCTGGTATAAACGAGTTTATAAAAATTTTGAAAAGATCTTTTAAAAAATATGTATTTTATATAAGAGCATTTTTCCTTATTATCCAATTACACATTAGCAATAGCAACACGGAGCAGTGACACAGCTATATCTCAGATCTGTAAAAGCATGAAAATAATAATGTATGCTAACCTTGAGATCTTATGAACGCCAGTATCTTCCTGAAGAATCTATGCCTCTGAAAACATCTTTTCAGTCTGTTGATATCTCCTTATTTTTTCCTTAAAAAAGAAAATATGTTTCAATATGTTACATAAGGTTATATGTTCAAAGAGTAAAGCTGACGACGGGGTGTAAATATAATGTGACACAGAGGAAAATCAATAGGAATCTTGGAATATAAATAAGGCATTAAATTTAGAACTGAATGATCGTACTGTATATAAATTAGTGCAGAAAGAATATCCATCTTAGAAAAATGTAGTAAATTTCTAATCATTCATACATGTTCATTCATTTATTTACCTGTTATTCAATCAACAACTGTTACTATGGATAAGAAATTAAAGGCATTTTATCTTATCAATCAGCATTACACTAGATTTAAATAACTTTCTAGTCTCCAGGAGATTCGTATCTTCAAGACACAAAAATAAACAGGAAAATCAACCAAAATACTGTAGCTAGATAGTTGATGAAAATCACAATGAATATTTATTATGATTAGTGCAATACTTTAAAGAGATGATAAAATCCTGGCAGTAATTACATGCTTTTATTTCCCCAGACTAAAATATATATAATTACTTTTCCTAAAGATTAATAAACTTTCCATTCTAATATGTTAAGATAAATCATTACGTCCATATACAAGTGTAAAATTTTCCTTAAACATGATGTAGAGAAACTTGTGAAGTGTGGTTCATTTATTGTGTTTCCACAATAGCCAGAAATGAACTATTACTGATCGTAGCCAATAACAATAGCTAATGTAGAAATACTATAAATGGGTTATTGAATGAAGAAATAGACTGAGCAAACAACTTATGCTGATGTCATTCAAACAAGCTTAAAACATCAAAACTCCTTACGAAAAAAATTGTCTCAGGACAATTGTGTCTCCAGGAGCTTCTTTCTCCATTTAAACTTTATGTGTA
Organism: Eubalaena glacialis; assembly: GCF_028564815.1. Lineage (NCBI taxonomy): Eukaryota > Metazoa > Chordata > Mammalia > Artiodactyla > Balaenidae > Eubalaena > Eubalaena glacialis. The sequence goes on along the minus strand of NC_083716.1, from coordinate 173,612,554 downwards.
TCTACACGGATACTCACGGTTACTTAGCTTTAGAACAAACTAGAATACTTGCAGTACTCACAACACCACTATTTGAGTGGGATTGCAGTCCCATGGGTGGCCTTAACAGTGACAAGTGACATCTGGGACTGATTTGTGGACACATATAACTATCTCAGGTACGATGAAAAATATTCAAGGAGGGTGACATTTATGGAAGGCTTGGGATATGTATACCAATGTAAATGCAACATCATTTGTCCTCACAAATCTTTTGTTGTGCTCATCTAAAGAGCCTCAGTTTCTGATTATGAGTTCTGTGAAGAACAAAATTGACATAACCTATATTATCATTTTAAAATGTGCACCTAATACTTATGGTTTATATCTGGTCTTTACTGATACCTGGGGTTCAATTGAGAAATTCCCTGAGAACCAGTTTTCACTTTCAGAAATTTCTGCAATGTCACAGGGCTGGAGGGAAAGGTGAACACCACCTCTCCTAGTTCCAGGCCCTGTGACTTGCCGGTTGCCCATGTACATCATTGCAAATCAACTTACAAATCGCAGCAGCCATTCAGAGTGGCAAGTGAGGGTCAAGGCTCTCTCCTGTGTTTGTCAACATTTTCTCTAAAGGGCACCTTTAGCAGGTCAATGAGGCACAAAGCTCTTGCTGGCATGTTTTAATCAATAGCCGTGCTAGACTTCACTGAGGTCATTGAAGTTCACATCTCAGTGGTGGCCTTGACTGAGCTATAAGATCAGCTTGTGTTGTTTATAGTGGATGATTCAGTGGTTAGATATAATGAAATATAACTTGTTTAAAACATTCTTAACTGTTGCCATCTCTAAAAAAATAACTTTCTTGCAAATGTGGGGATTTTGAGAATAAACTTGTTCCTCCAAGGATCATGGAGTTTGAGACCCCCAAGCTGATCACTTCTGCAAGTCTGGAAGCCTGCTTCATCTCAGTTTCAGTATGTCAAAAGGAAATAGTCTATGAACACAAATGAAGAAATGTGAATTAGTTGTTCAGGTTTTCTAAGGCGATAATACGACTTGTAAGTTCAGGGCAATAGTTTAGTTATATTTGCAATTGCATCTCAAAATACAGTATTGCATAATTAATATGCCTGCAACCAGCAAAAGCATCTTTCACTCTGAAGGACAACTTCCTGACAGAAGCAAAAGGCCTAGGGCAAAGGAATCTAGCAGGAAAGACCAATCTGCCATGTACAATTTGGCCCTATTTTTTTTTAAGAGAATAAAACGCCACTGACAATCACATTGATTCTATTTAGAATGATTTCTTAAGTAACAATACCACTTCAATTTTGTACCTTCATACACCTGATAAAGTGCGGTTATCAAAATATATGCAGCCCTTAATCCACTCTTTAACAAACAACAAAATAATTAATTTCCATTTTTTCCTAATATGTGTTGAACTATAATGAAGAGTATCACATGACCAAAAAAGTTTCTAAAATGATGATAGCACTTAGTCATTCTATTTCAGTAAAAGTGGGGACAAGAGTTATCAAAAGAAATTAAATCAGTCCTAGTTAGGCTATTTATATATCAGGTGGTCACCATGGGATTCTTCCACTCAATCAGCTGTGCTCCAAAGTGTGCAAACAATTCTCTGAAATAGTTGAGATAGATCTCTATTTAAAGACATGGGAAAAGACATAACTATAATTACTAGGAATTTGCAAGAACTATAAGAAAATTTGGGTGAAAATTTAGGTAAAAATTTGAAAAACCTAAAGGAGTAGATAATTTCCCAGAAAATTGTAAATTAGCAAGACTGACCCAAGAAAAGGTGCAAACCTGACTAGACAGATTATCATAAAAGAGATTGAAAAGATGTTTCAGATTCTACCATTGCAAGAGCAATGTATCAGTAGGGTATGGGGAAGCTTTAAAGAATCTTTGTGACGAAAAGTCTCCAATAAACTGTACACTTCATCAACAAAATTTTCTTGACCTCTACACATTTTTCTGTTGTCCCACTCATGTTCACATTTCCCCACTTACTGAATTTAGGGTCCGTTATTCATCATTGTAGTCTCTTCCTCGCATATACACTCACCATGAAGGACTTTTTCTCTCTTCTTCAAATCAATGTGACAAAAAAAAAAAAAAAATCAGCTAGTTAAACTCAGCTCTCTTCTACTATGAACCTGCCTCTAGTAGCTGAACGGATGATAATGACTAGAGAAAATGTAGGCTATTGCAAGTGGGTCCCCAGTAGTCGTGCCTGACAATCTAATATCACATTTCCCTTATTAATTCATAACTCAACTCTGTGATACCATGAAAAGGCACCTTTACTTCTTTTCAACTGTCCAACATTTCTTCCCATCTTTTCCATCTCAGTTTATGATATTGCTTCTAAGAAAATTGAAAGAACTCCAGGGCCTGGAACTTCTTTCCTTCTTCGTACTATATTCCATGTACTCTTGATACTTGTACCCATATAGTCAGCCTTCAATCCTGTTATGATGGAGAAACTGTTCTTTCTCCCACCTAAGGTCACCTCCTTCTCTTAAGCTTTGGATTATAATTTCCTCTCACCAATTCTACATCTTTGTTACTTTAACGATCCCCTCTTTCTTCTGCATCATCATTTCCCCCCTATTTCACTCTATTATTCCCTTTGTCTGCAAATATGTTGTAATATCTCCAAACTTAAAAATAAATTCCCTTTCTATCAGTTCCCCATCTCACTATCACTTATTTCTCCACTCCATTTTGTAGCAACTTCCCAAAAGAAGGTATTCTCCATTTCTCAGATGTAATTCTATATTGAACTCCCCAAAATTAGACTTCATTTTCACAGTTCCACCGAAATAGCATTTATCAAGGTTATCAGTGAATTTGAATATTACCAAATCCAATGGTAAATTTTCAGTCCTTATCTTCAATATCTCAAGAGAGTTTGACTCAGATTTTCAGTTCAGTCTTGAGCTATTTTCAGTTCAGTCTTGAGCTGGTGAGCTATATTACCTGGCTTGCAAGATACCATGCACAGAGTAGGGTTTTCTCCTACCTCATTTGCTGCCCTTTCTCAACCTTCCTGCCTGATTTCTTCCATTCTTCCTAACCTCTAAATCCTCTCATGGATTGAGGTCTGAGAGTTTTCTATCTGACTCTTTCCTAAGAAAGCAGATCTGGTCCTATGTCTTTAAATACCACCATTTATTTGTGATTCTTAAATTTAGATATGTAGCCTGAACCTCTTCTCGGAATTTTAGATTTTTATACACACTGCCTACTCTAATCTACAGCTCCACTTAAATGGCTAATAGGCTCTTCAAATTTTAACATGTCAAAAAATAATTTAAAAATGAAAGAAAGATGGAAGGAAGGAAGAGAAAGAAAGAAAGAAAGAAAGAGAGAGAGAGAAAGAGAGAAAGAAAGAGAAAGATAACATATCCCAGGCTTCCTCCTCTTACTCCAGTCTTACCCATTTTAGTAAATGACACCACAATTTACCCAATGACTCATGTTAAAAACCTAACTCTTTGAGAAATGGCTAATTCTAGGATTGGGGCAGTGTAAATACAAGATGAATCTGAATCATCTTACAGTGATGAAAAGTAAGAAAGGGCAAGAAAAAAGGATAGGCACATGAGAAGTCTATGTCATGTGAGAAGGACAGAAGGACTGACCTGAAAGAACTCTCTATGGTCAAAGTTGGAATAATTTAAGCAATAAAAATTAATGACAGTATTAGATTATAACCCAAAGAATAAAATGAATATCTGTGAGTCTATAATGATATAAATAAATGACTAAATAAATAAATAGGAGAGAAGGAACTAATCTTCCTTACATTAAATTCTGTGATATGATATTTATGACGTCACATAAAAATGCATGTGTGTCTGCATAAAAGGGAATTATTCAAGGAAACCAATTTTGAAGCACAGAATAGTTTTTGGACATTGGGTCCACATTTTTTTTCAAGCAGAAACCAACTTTTAAATATAAAATTGATTGCAGGGCTCCTTAATTTCACAAGGAAAATAGAGAATTGCTGCTGGAATTGATCAGATTCCCAAGAAATGTATAAATTCTTACAGATGGTCCTAGGAACATAGCTAAATTGCAGACTGTGTTAGTCAGTGTACTTTCATGTTCAGCTGCAGAAAATAGAAATTAAACTTAAAAAAAGAAAAAGCAATATCCACTGTCAGAAATAAAAGAGGAAGATCTTTACAGCACTTGTTCCCTCGACTTTCAGTTAATGAAGCAGTCTACAGTATCTATTTTAATTGTTTTGATTTTCCTGCATGGAAACCACACAGTTACTATTCTGCAGGGTGGGAATGCCCAAATAAAGTCTTGAAGGGTTGCTGGCGCTGCCCTGACAACTTCCATTCTCTTAAAAGAAATGAGAAAAAAACACATATTTGTTACATAAGAATATGTTCTTCTCTGCCACTGTAAGATGTAAGGAGCCTGACCAAAATTTCCCTGTAGAAAGTGCCCAGCACCTAATTACTACTTAATGCGTTTATATACTTTCTCCACATTTCAGGAATATTGCATGTAGTGGCAGACAGAAATGGGGTATATATAATTATGTACTTAATCTGACCCCAAATTGGTCTGCTTGTAACACCAAGGAGCACATTGGCTAATGTCAAGTATGTGTGGATGAAGAAAAGAAAAAAGTCTAGATATCATATGAGGAAATTTTGTTACAGAAGTCTATCTATTGATAGACTTCATGATAGATGACTTAATAATAAAGTGATTTTACCCAAAAGTGAATAATGACTGAACCCTGAGTGAAGATTTTTACAGATATGAGTAGAGAAATGAAGATTCAATGCAGTTCAAGAGAAATATTAGTGGCATGACAATGTAATAAAAAGTGTTTAGGCTCTGGAGTACCAAAAAAACAAGAGGTTGACATCTTTTGATGTTTTCATCTTTCTTCTGTGACTTTGGGCAAATTACTTAATATCAGTTTCTTCATCTATTGAATGGGCATATGAAGTCTGATTTTGCATTTTGTAGGGAAGTCAGTAGGCAAGGCAGTCAGGAAATGCAATTTTCAGAGGCAGGGCAGAGACTGAACACAAATGGGCACATAGTTGACACACTAAGACAATCCTCATAAAGACATGAGCTATTTCACCATCTGAGCTGTTGGAGCCAGGGTTGGAAGAGACTGCTCCTTGTCTTCAAGAATATAGTGCTAGAGGGGGGACCTTCAAGATGACGGAGTAGTAAGACTTGGAGATCACCTTCCTCCCCACAAATACATCAAAAATACATCTACATGTGGAACAACTGTTACAGAACACCTAGTGAACGCTGGCAGAAGACCTCAGACTTCCCGAAAGGCAAGAAAATCCCCCCGTACCTGGGTAGGGCAAAAGAAAAAAGAAAAAACAGAGACAAAAGAATAGAGACTGGACCTGCACCTCTGGGAGGGAACTGTGAAGGAGGAAAAGTTTCCATGCACTAGGAAGCCCCTTCACTGGTGGAGACGGAGTGTGGACACGGGGGAGCCATGGAGGAGAGCGCAGCAACAGGGGTGCAGAGGGCAAAACGGAGAGATCTCTGCACAGAGGATCAGTGCCAACCAGCACTCACCAGCCTGAGAGGCTTGTCTGCTCACCTGCAGGTGTGGGTGGGGCCTGGGAGCTGAGGCTCGGGCTTCAGAGGTCAGATCCCAGGGAGAGAACTGGGGTTGGCTGTGTAAACACAGCCTGAAGAGGGCTAGTGCGCCACAGCTAGCTGGGAGGGAGTCCGGGAAAAACTCTGGACCTGCCTAAGAGGCAAGAGACCATTGTTTTGTGGTGCGTGACGAGAGGGGATTCCTTCCCTGTCTGTCCACAGAAGGTAGAGCACCGCCTAAATGAGCTCCAGAGATGGGTGTGAGCCATGGCTATCAGCTCGGACCCCAGAGATGGGCATGAACCGCTAACACTGCTGCTGCAGCCACCAAGAATCCATGTGCAAGCACAGGTCACTATCCACACCCCTGACCCCAGGATCCTGTGCAGCCAGCCACTGCCAGGGTCCTGTGATCCAGGGACAACTTCCCCAGGAGAACACACGGCATGCCTCAGGCTGTTGCAACGTCACACTGGCCTCTGCTGCCGCAGGCTCGCCCCACATTCCAATTATAACTACCGTACCCCTCCCTCCCCCCAGTGAGCCAGAGCCCCTTAATCAGCCACTGCTTTAACCCCGTCCTGTCTGGGCAGGAACAGAAGCCTGGGGGCAACCTACATGCAGAGGTGGGGACAAAACCAAAACTGGGGCTTCCCTGGTGGCGCAGTGGTTAAGAATCTGCCTGCCAATTCAGGGGACATGGGTTCGAGCCCTGGTATGGGAAGATCCCACATGCCATGGAGCAACTAGGCCCGTGAGCCACAACTACTAAGCCTGTGCGTCTGGAGCATGTGCTCCACAACAAGAGAGGCCGCGATAGTGAGAGGCCTGCGCACCGTGATGAAGAGTGGCCTCCGCTTGCCGCAAGTAGAGAAAGCCCTCGCACAGAAATGAAGACCCAACACAGCCAAAAATAAATTAATTAATTAATTAATAATAATAAAAAAAAAACCCCAAAGCTGAACCCCAGGAGCTGTTCAAAGAAAGAAGAGAAAGGGAAATCTCTCCCAGCAGCCTCAGGAGCAGCGGATTAAATCTCCACAGTCAACTTCATGTACCCTGCATCTGTGGAATAACTGAATAGACAACGAATCAACCCAAAATTGAGGCAGTGGACTTCGGGAGCAACTGTAGACTTGGGGTTTCCTGTCTGTGACTGACTTGTATCTGATTTTTATGTTTATCTTAGTATAGTTTTTAGTACTTATTATCATTGGTGGATTTGTTTATTGGTTTTGTTGTTCTCTTTTTTTTCTTTTTTTATTATTTTTTAATTTTTTTAATTTTAATAATTAAAATTTTTTAATTTAATTATTTTATTTATTATTATTATTATTTTTAAGTTTTCCTTTTTAAAATTAATTAATTTATTTATTTATTTATTTATTTTTGGCTGTGTTGGGTCTTTGTTTCTGTGCGAGGGCTTTCTCTAGTTGCGGCAAGCTGGGTCCACTCTTCATCGCAGTGCGCGGGCCTCTCACTATCGTGGCCTCTCTTGTTGCGGAGCACAGGCTCCAGACATGCAGGCTCAGTAGTTGTGGCTCACGGGCCTAGTTGCTCCGCGGCATGTGGGATCTTCCCATACCAGGGCTCGAACCCGTGTCCCCTGCATTAGCAGGCAGATTCTCAACCACTGCGCCACCAGGGAAGCCCTATTATTTTATTTTTAATTTTTTTTTTCTCCCTTTTCTTCTGAGCCGTGTGGCTGACAGGGTCTTGGTGCTCCAGCTTAGTGTCAGGCCTGAGACTCTGAGGTGGGAGAGCCGAGTTCAGGACATTGGACCACCAGAGACCTCCCAGCCCCCCGTAATATCAACTGGTGAGAGCTCTCCCAGAGATATCTGTCTCAACGCTAAGACCCAGCTCCACTCAATGGCCAGCAAGCTCCAGTGCTGGATGCCCCAGGCCAAACAACTAGCAAGACAGCAGCACAACCCCACCCATTAACAGAGAGGCTGCCTAAAATCAAATAAGTTCACAGACACCCCAAAACACACCGCCAGATGTGGCCCTGCCCACCAGAAAGACAAGATCCAGCCACACCCACCAGAACACAGGCACCAGTGTCCTCCACCAGGAAGCCTACACAACCCACTGATCCAACCTTACCCACTGGGGGCAGACACCAAAAACAATGGGAACTACAAACCTGCAGCCTTCAAAAAGGAGACACCAAATGCAGTCAGTTAAGCAAAACGAGAAGACAGAGAAATACACAGCAGATGAAGGAGCAAGGTAAAATCCTACCAGACCAAATAAATGAAGAGGAAATAGGCAGTCTACCTGAAAAAGAATTCAGAGTAATGATAGAGAAGATGATCCAAAATCTTGGAAATAGAATGGAGAGAATACAAGAAACGTTTAACAAGGACCTAGAAGAACTAAAGAGCGAACAAACAATGATGAACAACACAACAAATGGAATTAAAAATTCTCTAGAAGGAATAAATAGCAGAATAACTGAGGCAGAAGAACAGATAAGTGACCTGGAAGATAAAATAGTGGAAATAACTACCACAGAGCAGAATAAAGAAAAAAGAATGAAAAGAATTGAGCACAGTCTCAGAGACCTCGGGGACAACATTAAATGCACCAACATTCAATAGGGGTCCCAGAAGAAGATAAAACGAAAGGGTCTGAGAAAATATTTGAAGAGATTATAGTTGAAAATTTCCCTAACATGGGAAAGGAAATAGTCAATCAAGTCTAGGAAGGGCCGAGAGTCCCATACAGGATAAATCCAAGGAGAAACACGCCAAGACACATATTAATCAAACTATCAAAAATTAAATACAAAGAAAAAATATTAAAACCAGCAAAGGAAGAGCAACAAATAACATACAGGGGAGTCCCCATAAGGTTAACAGCTGATCTTTCAGCAGAAACTCTGCAAGCCGGAAGGGAGTGGCAGGACATATTTAAAGTGATGAAAGGGAAAAAGCTACAACCAAGATTACTCTGCCCAGCAAGGATCTCATTCAGATTTGACAGAGAAATTTAAACTTTTACAGACAAGGAAAAGTTAACAGAATTCAGTCCCACAAAACCAGCTTTACAACAAATGCTAAAGGAACTTCTCTAGGCAGGAAACACAAGAGAAGGAAAAGACCTACAAAAACAAACCCAAAACAATTAAGAAATGGTAATAGGAATATGCATATCGATAATTACCTTAATTGTAAATGGATTAAATTCTCCAACCAAAAGACACAGCCGAAATGCTGAATGCATACAAAAACAAGATCTGTATATATGCTGTCTACAAGAGATCCACTTCAGACCTAGAGACACATACAGACTGAAAGTGAAGGGATGGAAAAAGATATTCCATGCAAATGGAAATCAAAAGAAAGCTGGAGTAGCAATTCTCATATCAGACTAAATAGACTTTAAAATAAAGAAAAGAGACAAAGAAGGACACTACATAATGATCAAGGGATCAATCCAAGAAGAAGATATAACAACTGTAAATATTTATGCACCCAAAATAGGAGCACCTTAATACATAAGGCAAATGCTAACAGCCATAAAAGGGGAAATCGACAGTAACACAATAATAGTAGGGGACTTTAACACCCCACTTTCACCAATGGACTGATCATCCAAAATGAAAATAAATAAGGAAACACAAGCTTTAAATGACACATTAAACAACATGGACTTAACTGATATTTATAGGACATTCCATCCAAAAACAATAGAATACACTTTCTTCTCAAGTGCTCATGGAACATTCTCCAGGATAGATCATATCTTGGGTCACAAATCAAGCCGTGGTAAATCTAAGAAATCTGAAATCATATCAAGTATCTTTTCCAACCACAACGCTATGAGACTAGATATCAGTTACAGGAAAAAAACTGTAAAAAATACAAACATATGGAGGCTAAACAATACGCTACTAAATAACCAAGAGATCACTGAAGAAATCAAAGAGGAAATCAAAAAATACCTAGAAACAAATGACAATGAAAACACGATGGCCCAAAACCTATAGGATGCAGCAAAAGCAGTTCTAGGAGGGAAGTTTATAGCAATACCTTCCTACCTCGAGAAACAAGAAAAATCTCAAATAAACAACCTAGCCTTACACCTAAGGCAATTAGAGAAACAAGAACAAAAAAAAACCCAACGTTAGCAGAAGGAAAGAAATCATAAAGATCAGAAGGTCAGAAAAAATTAAAAATAAATTAAGGAAACAATAGCAAAGATCAATAAAACTAAAACTGGTTCCTTGAGAAGATAAACAAAATTGATAAACTACTAGCCAGGCTCATCAAGAAAAAAAGTGAGAAGACTCAAATCAACAGAACCAGAAATGGAAAAGGAGAAATAACAACTGACACTGCAGAAGTACAAAGGATCATGAGCTATTACTACAAGAAACTATATGCCAATAAAATGGACGACGTGGAAAAAATGGACAAATTCTTTGAAAAGCACAACCTTCCGAGACTGAACCAGGAAGAAATAGAAAATATAAACAGACCAATCACAAGCACTGAAATTGAAACTGTGATTAAAAATCTTCCAGCAAACAAAAGCCCAGGACCAGATGGCTTCACAGGCAAATTTTATCAAGCATTTAGAGAAGAGCTAACACCTATCCTTCTCAAACTCTTACAAAATACAGCAGAGGGAGGAAATACTCCCAAACTCATTCTACAAGGCCACCATCACCCTGATAACAAAACCAGAAAAAGATGTCACAAAAAAAGAAAACTACAGGTCAATATCACTGATGAACATAGATGCAAAAATCCTCAACAAAATACTAGCAAACAGACTCCAACAGCACATTAAAAGGATCCTACACCATGTTCAAGTGGGGTTATCCCAGGAATGCAAGGATTCTTCAATATATGCAAATCAAGCAATGTGATATACCATATTAACAAACTGAAGGATAAAAACCATGTGATCATCTCAATAGATGCAGAAAAAGCTTCTGACAAAATTCAACACATATTTATTATAAAAACTCTCCAGAAAGTACGAATAGGGGGAACTTAACTCAACATAATAAAGGCCATATATGACAAACCCACAGCCAGCATTGTTCTCAATGGTGAAAAGCTGAAATAATTTCCTCTAAAATCAGGAACAAGACAAGGATGTCCACTCTCACCACTATTATTCAACACAGTTTTGGAAGCTTTAGCCACAGCAATCAGAGAAGAAAAAGAAATAAAAGGAATCCAAATCGGAAAAGGAGAAGTAAAACTGTCACTGCTTGCAGATGACGTGATACTATACAAAGAGAATCCTAAAGATGCTACCAGAAAACTACTAGAGCTAATCAATGAATTTGGTAAAGTAGCAGGATACAAAATTAATGCACAGAAATCTCTTGCATTCCTATATACTAATGATGAAAAATCTGAAAGAGAAATTAAGGAAACACTCCCATTTATCATTGCAACAAAAAGAATCAAATACCTAGGAATAAACCTACCTAAGGAGACAAAAGACCTGTTTGCAGAAAACTATAAGACACTGATGAAAGAAAATAAAGATGATACAAACAGATGGAGAGATATACCATGCTCTTGGATTGGAAGAATCAACATTGTGAAAATTACTAATACTACCCAAAGCAATCTACAGATTCAGTGCAATTCCTATCAAACTGCCAATGACACTTTTCCCTGAACTAGAACAAAAAATGTCACAATTTGTAGGGAAAAACAAAAGACCCCGAATAGCCAATACAATCTTGAGAAAGAAAAACGGAGCTGGAGGAATCAGGCTCCCTGACTTCAGACTATACTACAAAGCTACAGTAATCAAGACAGTATGGTACTGGCACAAAAACAGAAATATAGATCAATGGAACAGAATAGAAAGCCCAGAGATAAACCCACGCACATATCGTCACCTTATCTTTGATAAAGCAGGCAAGAATGTACAATGGAGAAAAGACAGCCTCTTCAATAAGTGGTGCTGGGAAAACTGGACAGCTACATGTCAAAGAATGAAATTAGAACACTCCCTAACACCATACACAAAAATAAACTCAAAATTGATTAAAGGCCTAATCGTAAGGCCAGACACTATAAAACTCTTAGAGGAAAACATAGGAAGAACACTCAATGACATAAATCACAGCAAGATCCTTTTTTACCCACCTCCTAGAGAAAGGGAATAAAAACAAAAATAAACGAATGGAACCTAATGAAACTTAAAAGCTTTTGCACAGCAAAGGAAACTATAAACCAGACGAAAAGACAACCCTCAGAATGGGAGAAAATATTTGCAAACAAAGCAACTGACAAAGGATTAATATCCAAAATTTACAAGCAGCTCATGAAGCTCAATAGCAAAAAAACGAACAAACCAATCCAAAAATGGGCAGAAGACCTAAATAGACATTTCTCCAAAGAAGATATACAGATTGTCAACAAACACATGAAAGGATGCTCAACATCACTAATCATTAGAGAAATGCAAATCAAAACTACAGTGAGGTATCACCTCACACCAGTCAGAATGGCCATCATCAAAAAATCTACAAACAATAAATGTTGGAGAGGGTGTGGCGATAAGGGAACCCTTTGCACTGTTGGTGGGAATGTAAATTGATACAGCCACTCTGGAGAACAGTATGGAGGTTCCTTAAACAACTAAAAATAGAACTACCATATGACCCAGCAATCCCACTACTGGGCATATACCCTGAGAAAACCGTAATTCAAAAAGAGTCATGTACCACAATGTTCATTGCAGCTCTATTTACAATAGCCAGGACATGGAAGCAACCTAAGTGTCCTCTGACAGATGAATGGATAAAGAAGATGTGGCCCATATATACAATGGAATATTACTCAGCCATAAAAAGAAACGAAATGGAGTTATTTGTAGTGAGGTGGATGGACCTAGAGACTGTCATACAGAGTGAAGTAAGTCAGAAAGAGAAAAATAAATACCGTATGCTAACACGTATATATGGAATCTACAAAAAAAAAAAAAAAAAGGTTCTGAAGAACCTTGGGGCAGGACAGGAATAAAGACGCAGATGTAGAGAATGGACTTGAGGACACAGGGAGGGGGAAGGGTAAACTGAGATGAAGTGAGAGAGTGGCATTGACATATATACACTACCAAATGTAAAAGAGTTAGCTAGTGGGAAGCAGCAGCATAGCACAGGAAGATCAGCTTGGTGCTTTGTGACCACGTAGAGGGGTGGAATACGGAGGGTGGGAGGGAGACGCAAGAGGGAGGGGATATGGGGATATATGTATACATATAGCTGATTCACTTTGTTATACAGCAGAAACTAACTAACTAAACTAGTTATAACTAACTAAAGCAATTATACTCCAATAAAGATGTTTAAAAAACAATTAAATCATTAAAATCCGAAGAAAAAAAAAAAAGAAAATAGTGCTAGGAAGATGTGTATGTCTATGTGTAGGCATATATCTTCCATAGATCTTAAGGGAAACCCATAACCCCATATGCAGTGGGAGAAAACGAGGCCCTCCCATAGTGAGAACAGAGCCATGTCATGGGGGTCGCAGGAAGCACTGAGGTTGGTATTTGACCTCCAGATCCCTTTTTGCCTTTCTCAGTTACTTGAACTAAGATAGCTCTTTTTTGTTTAAGCTAGATTGTGTAGGGCTTCTTCACTTGAGTAAAAAGTCTTGACTAACATAACTGTGACCGTTAACTGACTATTTTACAGAAGTGCTAGGACAAATGCCAAGTATTACCAGTAAAAGAAATGCAATTAAAGAACGGGTATAGTTATTTATTACCAGTAAGGAAAATTAAGTCAATGTGGTTGTGTTGACAGGTCCTGTTTTACCATCATACTGAATGAATTCTCTCTCTCTCTTTTATCTTACATAGAGAATTTAAATAGTAAAAAATAAAAAAAGAAAGAAATCTTAAAAGGTAATTTCTCCCAGGCTTTTAAGATAGAGGAACCAGTTGATTTCTTTGATTCATGCCTGGTAATCAGACTACAAAATGAATGCAGATCAATGCCAGATGGAGGCTATCAAAACAAAAATTGGCCACAAAGAAACAAAAATGTGTTTAAAGTTAATCTGCAGCTACAATATGTGGGATGCTGAACAGAGCAATTTTGTTCCCTTTTATCGTACCTCAATGTTGAAGAAAGATTTTTTTTAATAAAGTGAATGATTTATCCTTTAACCCATTTGCAAAATAGGTAAAGAAGACTCAGCAAACCACTATATCTATTTATTTGTACTAAACACTAGTGTTTCTAGCTTTTCCTTCTTTCACATTAAGCAATATCTATACTTTACCTTTTTACTACTCCCCAGTTAAGTGGAAAAAAGTATAGCGCTTTTTTGCACCATTTTTTTCTTATTACCATATGTGTGTGTGTGTGTGTTTGTGTGGATTTGAAATGCATTTTGAAACATTTTATTGTGTTTATTTATTTTTGTAGCCTTTGATCAACGTCTCCGTGTTTCCCCCACCCTCCAGCCTCTGGAAACCATCAGTCTATTCTGTTTCTATGAGTTTGTTTGTTTTTTAATATCACATATAAGTGAGATCATACAGTATTTGTTTTTCTCTGTCTGACTTATTTCACTTAGCATTAATGCCCAAAATTCCATCCATGTTGTCACAAATGGCAGGATTTTCTTCTTTTTATGGCTGAATAATTTCCATTGTATATATACACCACAACTTCTATATTCATTCATCCATCAATGGACACAGGTTGGTTATTGTAAATAATGCTGCAATGAACATAAGGGGTGCATATTTCTCTTTGAGATAGTGATTTTATTTCCTCTGGGCATTTGCCCAGATGTGGGAATATGGTTTTAATTTTTTGAGGAACCTCATATTGTTTTCCATAGTGGCTGCACAGGGGTTCCCTATTCTCCACGTTCTTGCCAACATTTGTTATCTCTTGTCTTTTTGATAGTAGCTATTCTAACAAGTGTGAGGTAATTTCTCATTGCTGTTTTGATCTGCATTTCCCTGATGATTACTGAAGTTGAGCACCTTTTCATGAACTTGTTGGTCATCATATGTCTATTTTGGAAAAATTCTATTCAGGTCCTTTGCCCATTTTTTTAATGGATAATTTATTTATTATTGAGTTTCATGAATTCCTTATATATTTTGAATATTAACTCCTTATCAGATATATTATTTGCAAATACTTCCTCTATTCCACAGATTGCTTTTTCATTTTGTTGATTATTTTATTTGCTGTGCAGAGCTTCTCAGTTTGATGTAGTATTACTTGTTGATTTTTGCTTTCATTGCTTGTGCTTTTAGTGTCATTTCCAGAAACCCATTGCCAAGAACAATGTCAAGGAGATTTTCCCATATATTTTCCTTTAGGAGTTTTGCAGTTTTCAGCCTTACAATTAAGTCCTTAATCCTTTACAAGTTAATTTTTGTGAATGGTGTATGATAGGGGTCCAGTTTCATTATTTTTATATGAATGTACAGTTTTTCCAACACCATTTATTGAAGAGACTCTCCTTTCTTCATTGAGTGTTTTTGACTCCCTTGTAAAGTATTAGTTGGTCAAACACGCCTGAGTTTATTTTAGGGGTATTTAATCTGTTCCAGTGATCTACGGTCTGTTTTTATGCCAGTACCATACTGTTTTAATTACTATAGTTTTGTAATACAGGTTGAAATAAGGAAGAGTGATGCCTTCAACTTTGTTCTCTCTCAATGAAACATATTTTTAAGTGGGTTTTAAAATAACCTTGAACATTTTTAAGGACCTCTTAATACACCCACATTTCCAGACTAAATTATATTCTCATGTGAAATTAAAGAATATTTTATGATAAAACAGAGTCAAAAGCAATAATAGTTTTATATTAGAAAAAATAGTTTTCACTTCATCATATTAAAATTTTGAAGAAAAATAGGATTATCTTGATATATTCCAGTGAAGAATTTGATGTAACTTTATGTTCATTATTAATTAAAAACCTTTAATGGAAGGATACCTCCTTAATATAAGATAAAGGATATCCTACAGTCAAATTAAAGGTGAAAACCTGGAAACATTTCCATTAAAAGAAAAAAACCCTATGCCTTTCTTAGTACCAAAAAATAATCTGTTAGAACATATATAGAAAAGTCTCATTCATAACAGGTATGAAAATATTTTAAAAACTTAGGGACTCAAGGAAAATTCACCGCAAGAAGAAAAGCATAAAACTCTACTGTGGGTAAAATGACAGTTAAATATGGAAAGATTATCTGGCATTCCTGGAATGGAATTATAAGGTGTCAATTTGCCTTATGGCCCAAATTAACCTATAAATTTAACGTAAATCCAATGGCATAGCAGTGGTTTTTTCGGTAGCTTGACAATATTCTTATAAAATTCAAATAATAATTATGTGAGAATAACTAATAGAGTCTTTAAAGAGTATGGTAGTGTATTGTGTTTCTCTTCATAGCAGTGGGTTAGGGAATATTGGGAACTCCTATGTGAGATAAAACTTACTACAGAGTCATAATATAACAGTGTTGTTGGTTTAGGTATAACCA
Source organism: Eubalaena glacialis (assembly GCF_028564815.1). Classification (NCBI taxonomy): domain Eukaryota; kingdom Metazoa; phylum Chordata; class Mammalia; order Artiodactyla; family Balaenidae; genus Eubalaena; species Eubalaena glacialis. The sequence continues at coordinate 173,596,423 of NC_083716.1, read as the reverse complement.
TCTAGGTGATGAAATAGAAAGAAAACTACAGACACTGATCCTACTACAAACACTGAATAAGAATTTTGTTCAAGATAAGAACAGAACTTCAAATTGATAGAAAATATTATATTATTCAGTATATGATTTTAGGAAAACTGGAAATTTATCTATTTCACAGAGTACACCAACATAATTTTCAATTGGTCTAATGATCTAAATTTTTAATGGAAATTTATGAAAGTTCTAGAGGAGGTTATTTGTGTGCAATTAATCTTCAGAGCTGAGGTCTCCCTAAACATCTCCTAAAAGTCAAATCCATGATATATTTGACCACAAAGACATATTTCTATGGCAAACATAAACAGAGTTAAAAGACCAATGACAAAATAGGAATGATACTATTGCATATATGTTAATCAAAAATCCTCAATATAAAACAATGAAAAAGAAAATCATAATAAAAAAAAACCAAAATAGACAATTTATACACACAAAAAAGGGCAAATAAATAAATATATAAATAATTAGCTTCCTACTAGTCAGAGAAATTCAAGTTAAAGCATTAAGAGAATATCACTTTTGCTCGGTGCTTTGTGACCACGTAGAGGGGTGGGATAGGGAGGATGGGAGGGAGATACAAGAGGGAGGAGATATGGGGACATATGTATATGTATAGCTGATTCACTTTGTTATAAAGCAGAAACTAACACACCATTGTAAAGCAGTTATACTCCAATAAAGATGTTAAAAAAAAAAAGAGACATTATCAGTTTTTGCCTATCAAATTGGCCAGGTGTATATGTACGTATGTACGTATATAAGTATGCACCGAGAGAGTGAGAGAATGCCTACTAAGGTTGGCAAGATGTTAGAGGAAAAGGCACTCAGTTACTTCAATTACTAGAAGTGAGCACATAAACTGGTAAAATTTTCTGGAGGGCAATTAAAATGTACCCTTTGAACTATGATTTCCAACTTTAGGGGAAAACTTATAAACATATTATAACAGCAGTAATTATATTAGTGAAAAATTCTAGAAAGCTATTGTAGTAAATGGACACAATAAATCCTGTTAAGCTAAAATATATTAATATAAACTGAGAAAATATATAGATTTTGTGAAATATTGAGAAATACATAGATAATTAAAATTACCCATAATGGTTTTCTATAGAAAATATATGTATCTCATTTTGTTTCTGGATCTTATTACATTTATACCTCATGTGTAAGATTTTACAAATGGAATGAAACTGCAATATAATTTTGCAATTAATGTGAATTATTTATTAATGTGAATATATTTTTATGTCAATAGATACATTTGTTTAGCTCTTTTTAATGGCCACATGGGAATCTATTATATGGGTTTTCCATAGATTATTTAAACAATTGCATAGCATATAGTTTCTTTATAATTTTTCACCATAAGAAAAAATACTGCAAAAATTAAAGCTAAAATTTTTTAAATATTTAGCTTTTTAAAGTAATAAATAAATGTTAAATACATTGATTCCAAATATTTCAATGTTCTAATCTTAGAATATTGAATTCTGACTTATTAATAAATTTAAAACTATGTAGGAAGTTTGGAGAGTGATTTCATTTATACTGACAATATTACATGCATACATTGGAAACCATGAACATGTGATATAAAAACATTTTTCCTATGGGTCTGTACCTGTTGAAGGAGACCCTAATTGTATCCAGCAATCTTAATTAATTTCTATAAAATTAGTTAGCCTATTTCACTTCACTCATGTCATGTTTAAGATGACAGAAATCATTTGATCAATTAAGACATGGACTTTTTAGAAAAAAGTCATGAACATACCAATCAAAAATAAATTTATTTAGGACCTAGCGTTATAAGAATCAAATAAAATAATTTGTTTAAAACATCTAGCACAATGTCTGGCAAATGATAAAATGTTTAATAAAGCTTGATATTATGATTATTAACATTAAGTAATGTGGGGGAAATATAAGACACAGCCCTTGCCAGCAAGGAACTTAAAATATTGTAATCATAAATTTCAACCATTTCCATATTCTAGCTGCAAAGCTAGCGAATCCTAAAAATGTAAGAGCTGTTTTATTGAAAATAACAATGCTTATTTAGGTTGTTTATCCTGAATTCCATTCATTCTTTTTTTCATCAAAATATTTATCTCATATTGAGGGGACTTTTAAAATATATATGCTTCTTTATTAGTGTCCATAAATTTTAGCTAAGTTTACTCCCTCAGTTTTCTTTTGCAGCTCATTTAGCTTTATGCATATTTTTTTAAAAATCGAGGTCAAATATATGATATATATCTTATGGAGCCATGATGTTAGCATAGCATTTAATTTTAGTACTGATTAATGACCACTATAATTGTCAGCCTAATCATCAATTTTTTTGGTAAATAAAAAATTCTAAAAGTGTGCGTGTGTGTGTGTCTAGAATTGTATATGTATCTGAAATATGTACTACTGTCTTCAAGCCAACATGATGGTTGTCATAGAAACAGCAAACAACAGAAAGTCAGAGCTGACATAGCAAGAAGATAAGGGACAACATCTTTGGAGAAATTATGAAATAGAACAGGCTAAAAAGTTAGAAAAATTAACTATGTTTAAAATTAATAGTCCTTATTTCTTCCAAACAAGTTTCCTCAAAGATGGAACTAAATACCCCAAATGCTGGCATTGTTAAGATTCAAAATATATACATTTTTTGAAATGTATAAATCGTGGGCATCAGAGCAAATTTTAAAATTAAATATATTAAGTATTCTTAATTGTGAATATTTAAAAGTAATTTTATTAATATGATTTAAAACTAAAATATATACATTTTTATATCCACTAACATTATCATTCAATCATGGCATAAAAATATATAGCACTGAGTGCATTTCAGTCTCCACAATATCACAATTAATGGGACCCACTATTGTATTTCAGCCAGAAATATCTAGTGCTTTTAGCACTTGGTGCAGCAATCTTCACCAGCTTTCACAGTACTTTGGAAATCGTTTTATTAGAATTTGGTTTGAGGTTTTTATTTTTGTTTTTGTTTTTTGCCATGCTAAGACCACTGCAGATATCCATTAAGGATCTTAAAGTGATTTAATAGTTCATTATATAAAGCGAGTTTCATAACATTTCATTCAAATTTCTAGAATTGTAAATTACATAAATCAATCTTCATTATTGCTCCATTGTTACAATATTTGTGAGATGAGGTAAAGCCAAATGCAAAAAATTGAGTGTCCGTTTCAATTTTATTTATTTTTTTCTCTCTTTTTTTTTTTAAACATCTTTATTGGAGTATAATTGCTTTACAATGGTGTGTTAGTTTCTGATTTATAACAAAGTGAATCAGCTATACATATACATATATACTTTCCTACCTGAAAATTAAACACCATTCAAAGAAAATGCCTTTCTAGTTTTTATATGCTGACTTTTGGTTGAAAATCAAATATTTATGTTTTGTTATATTTATTATGACTGCTCTTTCTTCATTACATTTAAAAAAGTACTTTTAACCTTAATCTAATTCTCAATGGAATTCAGTAAATTTCGGACACTTAACTATTCTAGTTCATGCCTGATCACTGTAGCCGAACATATAAAACATATGGTACAATAATTCTGTGGCCCTAAAACATTCCCGATTTATTCCCAAATTCTTCAGACAAAAAAAGAAGTAACATTTTCAGAGTACAAACAAGTACTTTCCAGAGTGAAATGGTTAAATATTGCAGCCAATTCAGAAATAGCACCAACTGGCTTTTTTTTTTTTTTTTTTTAGCAGAACCAGGTTTAATTCTTTTTTGCATTCACATGCACACAAGTATACTTCCCTCGAGCTGTCAGAAAGCATCAGATTGCCTGATTTGCATGATGAATTTTAAAATCTTTTGAGAAACACAAGGACAGTTGCTTCAGGCACTATGATTTTATCATCACCATCATAAACAACAAGTGTAATGCCAGTCAGCCTCTGGTATTCAAACCAAAGCCAAAAGATTATGGGACTTTGAAAATGCTGAGTAGAATTTTAATCACCCAAATTCATTTGGATCCATTTTTCAAGTCACACTATTTTGCAATTGGGTAATCATCTCCTTATTGCCCATGACCACTTCCAGATGACCCCAAAATAAAGATATGATTCTTATCAAGAAGTTTATAAAATGCAAATACTCTAAGAAATATTTGTGAACAAATGACATTGTCAGGTGAAAATATTCTGATCACTAATGTAAAGGTGGTATCTTTAATATTTAATAGCAGCTCTACTTCTTGTACTCTTTATGAAATTCAGCTACAAGATCAGTTCCATCTATAGACATCCTGAGTATATAAGAGCTGTGGAAAAATGGAAGATTTTCTATAAAGTATTTTGGATCTCATGCTAATAGGGCCTTATCCCTTGAATAATGTAAAAAATGGTACCATTAACACCACCAGAACTATCTTTATAATTAGTTTTTTATAGTACCTAACTGAGAGTTAAAACCACAAGCAATGTGTTGTTTTTCTAGATTCACTATGATATCAATATATAAAATTTTATTTGAAACTCGGTCTAATTGTGCTTTTACATTTAAAGCCAAATTTAAGTTTTTCAGGGCTTAAAACAAACAAGCAAACATAAAAGCCAATTCTTTACCTAGCCAGTAAAATGGAATATAATTACTGCATTCAGTCAGAAGCTGTGACTGAGTCTAATTGAAATGCAAGTTAAGTGGGTTTCTGAAGTCTTGAATTATTGAACAAGTAAAAGTAATGTAGGGTCCTGGAGTTCAAGGGATGGAAGGGTATCATTATTTTTTTTTTTTTTCAGGGAATCTAGGATGACCATTCACCCTTCTGGCAAAAGTGGAATATACAAAGGTTTTACTTCTAAAGTAAATGAAATAAACTTCTATTTGTTAGCTGCCAGTGAAGATGCACACCTCAGACTGCATCTCACCTACTTTTCATCGTAACATTTTCACATTATCACAAGTAGCATTATGTCACCAAGACAAACCAATTTCATTCATGTAAGTGTAAAACAACATTTTTGCTGTAAGATATTTTCATCAATGTCAGGGACACACAAGCAAAATCTCAACAGTCAGCCCTGTCACTTACAGCAGGAGGAAGAGAAATGGTTCATTCACACTCAAATCGAATTCTCTGTCCACTACCTCTTTATGCTCATTGAATTTATTCATAAACTCATCACTGGCATTGTATTACAGCCAGGAGATATGCACACTTTCAATAGAAACCAACTGAAGAAAAAGGCAACAGAGATGAGATGCCGAAAGATGGGCTCATTCTGTTTCTAAGAGGAGCTGGCACAAAAGATACAGCCATGTCTTTCACTTGATGATTTGGGTCCCTCTACTTAGTAGTCAGTGATATATCAGACCCATCAGAGAGCAGCACAGTCTAGTAGAAAGGGCAATCCTCTAGGGATCCACAATAAAGTTCTCTGCCACTAGCTCACATTTGGATTCTTGTCAAGTAACTCTCCCTGGGCTGTGGTATCCACATCTGTAAAATAAGGGTCAGTCTAGATGTTCTCAAAGGCTCTACTAGTTCTAACATTCTCTGAATTCAAAATGAGGGTTGACTCTACTATTTTTTTTCTTACTCATATGTAAGATCATTGGATCCTCTAAAAAAATTCAAATGCATTTTCTTCCTCAATTTGCCCAATTTTATAAAATAATAAGGTTTTGTACTGGAGATCAGGCTGAGAACAACCCACAGTAACAGGAAATCCCCCTGTTACTGTCACATTTCCATCTATTTTTTTTTACCCCTCCTCCCCACCGTTTATCCCAAATCGTTGTTATCCTCACACATTCAGTTACAAGGTGCTCAATGATGCATACCACTGTTTCCTTACAGAGGAGTATCGGTAAATATTTCCCTCAAAACCCTTGAATACTTGCAACGAAAAGTAGCTGAGAGAGCTAATCAAACTTCACGGCTGCTTTCACTAGCCTGCTGTCTCCTCTGTACACAACAGACATCTCCTTCTCCATAGACTCGTGCCATGGTGATGAAGCAGGAAAGTTATGACCAGATAGCAAAATAGCTATCAAATAGTTTATTTTATCAAAATAAAACCACTCTCCACTCAAACTTTTACCCTCCAGGGAACTTTTCAGGTGCTCATAACAAGTGCCTGACCTATCATTTTTCAAACCCCTGTACACTACTAGAACATTACTTTCATCTGGAAAGTATTTTGATCTGCAATTGTAAGACCTGATGGTGTTTAAATGAACATTATAGGTACTTTGTGAGCTCACAAGCTATAGAAATCAATAGGCACCTTGCATAGAGAAGGCCTGCAATTGATTTTTCCAGGAGAGAGTCAATTTGTAACTTTAGGAGAAGCATAGACAAGAGGGAGGAGGTTTAAGCATGCTGAAGGTTTAAAAAAAAATCACAGGTGTGTGGAAAATGCTGCACTGCACTGAGTAGGAAGATCTCAGAGAAACAGGGTCTAGATTGATGGTGTTGTTCGGGAGTGGCTAAAGGGGTAACAGTTGAGAAATACTAGGAGCTCCTGCCGCGCTCCAGGGCTTGGAGAAGGAGCACTCTCAAGGTACACAGAAAAGGAATTGAATAGTGTTCCTGAGGCTCTTGAATTTAAACGTGCACTGTTGCTTTTCTAAGGATAAGGGCATCCAGCAGACTCATTCTCTCCAGTTTAAAAAAAAATCGTCTGAAATTATAAAAATAATGTATTTCATTCTTGAAATTTGCCAAAAGAGTAGATCTTATGTTCTCACCACCACCACCGCCAAAAAAGAAAAAAAGGTAACTGTGAGGTGATGGAAATGTTAATTAACTTGAATGTGGTAATAATTTCACAATGCATACATAAGTCAAAACATCATGTTGTGCACATTAAATATATACAATTTTTATTTATCAAAAAAGTGTAAAAATTGTCTGAAAATTAATCTGTCCACTCAATAAAGAAGTCTAAGCATCATTCAATGTTCAGTGCTCTTCTAGGCACCGTGGGTGACAGCAAGGTGTGTGCCTAGCACAAGGCTACAGTCACTTAGAGGAAGAGACAAAAGGCTATAGATAAATTCCAAACAAAACTTATCCCCCAAATCCATTGATTGACAGTAACTTTCCTATGTAACTAGAGAATCTTGTTCTCAAAACAGCTATTGTTTTCTCCCTTCTTCCAAGTGTTCCTTTATCTTCTCCTTACTTTTTTATATTTTCTACAAGTTCATTAAAAATAAGTTCTACTTTAGTCAAGAGATTAATACAGAGGCTAAACATTCTTATAAAGTGAGACCTATTTTTATTCTAAATCCTTCTAACAGTGATGAGGGAGAATTCACGAATACCAAACAAACTTTTGAATTCTTGGCGGTCAGGGAGACAAAGGTTAAAAATGGAGAGGAAGGTTAAAAATGGAATTAGAGGGATCACAGAGCCACATTGTATAAACTTCAGTGTGAATTTTAAAAGGCTGTTTTGGTGAGCTAAAAAATCCCCAAACACAAATGCCCTAGGGGTTTTTATTGACCTTGTTTAGTTTTGCTTGGAAGGATGTTAACTCTTCTAAAACATAATTTGAAAATCACCAGTCTCCTAATGACTGGTGTTGAGTGGACATGGAAATGTTGGAAAGGATTTGCCTATTTCAAAACCTTCATATGAGCATCTGTTACAAGGAATGCAACTTTAAATGGCTACAATTTTAAGTTTGAACATATCACCTTAAGTTAAATGATGTTGTTCACATGAACTGCTTAGGAGAAGTATATATGTGTAGAAAGCTGCACTTACTGTAGTGCATGAACCTGGCCTTGGGTCTGAGGTTTACCAATATCCAAACAACTACAGAATTTTAGGGTTTTCAAGGCTTTTATTTCAGAGCAGCATTCTTTTAAAAACAAACACCGTTTTCTCACCTGGGAAGTGAATGTTTTGTACTCAGCACTGCAAGTATTCCACAACTCACTGACTAGTATTAGACGTTCAAAAGAGCTCAGATGATTTAATTTCAGAAAGATGAATCTATTTCAGAAAACTGAAGACACATAGGAAATTATTTTCAATTGCTATTTGCTTAACTTTGTTTGGACTCATTTCTGCCTCTCATACTCACTCTGTAGAAAGAAATAGGAGTAAACTACTGAGACTTAATTAACCAAAATGGTATCATGTTTTTCAAATTAAGTCTGTTATGATAAACAGCTTAGGGGCAGATATAAGCCAGCAGATAAAGATAAAAACACCAAGAATCGACCGTACAACACAATTTAGAGCACAACCTGAAATACAGCCTCAGATACTCACCAGTGAAATGATTAGAAGTGGACAGATAGACACTATCAACACCGGCAGCACTGTCACAGCTGAAAACTTCATCATCAGATTCCTGCACAGAGGAGCAGGGTGAGGAGCCGTCAATTTCTTCCAACTTCCCCTTTAAAATTCCACTCATCGCTGCAGCGCTGTCACATGTACCTGTAGCAGGAACGGGAAGAAGAGAGCACTGAAACATCTGACCACCGATTGCATAGTCAAGGTCTCCAAATTGTTTCGGGGGGTTGTAATTTTTTGAACCACGTCCGCCAGAGTATCATATCCATGCAGAAATCATTCTTTACACAATGTTTGAAAGCACTGAAAACAGTTCTACCCTGATTGATTGCTATTTGCATTCTTATTCTGACAACAGTATTTTATGAGAAAAAGTCAAAATTAAGGATGTGAATTCAGAGGGCTGCATAAGGAAATATGGCTCAGTGTTTTGAGTCAAATACAGGAGTCAAATACATTTATTTGATTTGTTCTGGTAAATATCATGTACTGTCACTGACAGAGCGGGGGTTCAGAACGAAATAGATCACTCACTTGCATGCTGTCATACCCGGAGCATACTGATTAGGGCATGTCTATGTTGCTTGGGATTTCTTTTTTCTCAGGTACAAAGGCATCTACTTTCCTGGGGCTCTTTGTCCGTCAAAAATCAAATTGGTTGCTAGGAATGGCTATACCTACAGAATTTAGATGCCTTATAATGTTTCCAGTCAGTTCAGCAGAGCTACAGGGAATTCTTGAGTCCTATACCACAGAGGTTGGCGGACTAGATTTAATACAGGGTAAATCACAGTCCTAAATCTTTTGCTGGATAAAATATTAATTTAAGTCTCTTCACTCTTGTATCAACATGGTCAGTGAAAGCCAGTCAGAGGTAGCCTGATGCATTTTTTTAAATTTGTTAATGTCAATTTAGATGAGTCATTAGACCTCTGAGAGTAATAATTTCTTCATAGCCATAAAGTAACTCTTAAGGTAATCAGCAGTTGCAAACACAAATTCTTACAATGGCAGTTAACCTCAATGAATAAAGAGGGTCAGATATAATAAAATCATGACGTCATCTCAGTCTTCTCATTTGTCTACTGTTATTTGTAACAAAGGTATCAAAAAATACTTTTCTACCCGAAGGAAAATGATAGCATAGGAACAATAATAAATGGTCTCACAACCAAAGAGACAGTGGGTAGTAAGCAGTGTGAACTATGGCAAACTGGAGACGTACACCCAGGCCAAAGTGGGAAGCTACTACTCAGTCCAGGTCATTTCAGCTCCATGCTTTCCCAATTTAACACACTCTAAAATCTGGCCAATGCCGCATTCACATTCAGAAGCAATCCTTTACACTGTTAGCTTTCACATGCCCCATCCTCCTTTGCCTTATTAACTTTGCTTATAAAGGAGTGGTTTTTAGATTACATTGTAATTTAAAACCCCTCTTGGATTGGCTCTATAAAATAAACAAAGAATGGTTCAGATCTGTGACTTGGAAGGGTCAACCGACAAAGGAATCAAAACATTCTCTTCCCCACTAGCCCAACACAATACCTGAAATGCCTTTACTAGAGATACATAAGTTGGGGCAACAAACTTATTTTACAAAAGACGCTTGCACAATACATGTTACCAAAGAGAGGTAGTATCTTAAGCCATCAAAACTCAGCATGGCAGTCCTATCTGTAATAAGGAACCAATCTGATTAGCGTGACTTTCTTAAGAAGTCTGGCCACTTTCATTGTGCCTCTCAGTGACCTCATGGAGTCTCTCAGTTTTGGTAGCTATGCTTCTGTGGGGCATATGTGCTCCAGGTCCTTCTGCTGACTGACTTCCTCTGTTCTGTACTTTCTGTTTCCTAGTATCCTTAACTGGCATATCGTTTTACTTCTGAAAGAACATCCTCTACCGTATTGTATCCTGAAAGCCGCAACACTAAACAACAATTGTCTTGTTCTTTTAATATATCCCTGTTCAGATGTTGAGTAAGGGAATCTGTGTCTTCGTTCAGATATTTGTGCCATTCTATAGAAAAGAGATTCGTTTTCTGTACTTTGTTAAGGGGCCACTTATTATTTATTCAATAAACATCTCTTGAGCTTCTAGCATGAACCAGTGACTATTATAGTGACTATCGCTAGAGAGCAATAAAGTAACAACACAGAAAAAAAATTCCTTCCTCTAACGATGCTCACTTTCTGGGTGTTGATGGGGGAAGGGGTAAACAAATAATAAACAGATAAGCAAATTAAATATATATTATGTCCTGTAGAGTTAAATACTGTGAAGAAAGATAAATAGTCAAGTGGTATAGTGACTAAGAGATTGGCTGATAGAAAACATTGCATTTTTAATTACTTGGTGAGCTAATGTTACAGTGAGGAAGGTAAGGGAGCCAGCGATTTTGACATCTGGGGGAAGAGCAGGCCAGGCCAAAGGAGTGGTGAGTGCCGAGGTCCTGGGTTGGGCATAGTAGGTAATGAGGTTAGACAGGTATTGGGAGCTAGATTGTGTAGAGCCTGTAAGGACTTTGGATATTACTCTACATTAGATGAAGGGCTTAAGTAGTGGAATGATAAGATCTCACTTGTACTTTAAAAGGACCACTCATTCTGGACTTCCCTGGTGGTCCAGTGGTTAAGACTCCGTGCTTCCACTGCAGGGGGCGCGCGTTCAATCCCTGGTCGAGGAACTAAGATACCGCATGCCGCGCTGCACAGCCAAAAAGAAAAAGAAAAAAAAAGACCACTCATTTGCCTATTATTTCATTAAAAAACACACAAAAAAAGAGGGCCTGGGGCTTCCCTGGTGGCGCAGTGGTTGAGAATCTGCCTGCCAATGCTAGGGGACACGGGTTCGAGCCCCAGTCTGGGAAGATCCCACATGCCGCGGAGCAACTAGGCCCGTGAGCCACAAGTACTGAGCCTGCGCGTCTGGAGCCTGTGCTCCGCAACAAGAGAGGCCGCGATAGTGAGAGGCCCGCGCACCGCGATGAAGAGTGGCCCCCACTTGCCGCAACTAGAGAAAGCCCTCGCACAGAAACGAAGACCCAACACACCCATAAATAATAAATAAATAAATTAAAAAAAAAAAAAAAAAGAGGGCCTACGGTAAAGGAAAGGTAGATTTGATGGGGAATGGAAAAGTCCTAGAATTAAGGAGGACTTAGCAGCTCAGATGAACAGTTAAAATCAGAACCTGACCAGTCGGAGGGTTGAAGAGGTTTCTTTGGCGGGGAAAGAATTTAGAACGAAGTTATAAGGGGAAGGAAGGTCAAAGTGCTTCCCAAAGTAATGTGGTTACTTAATTTTACGTACAACCATCTCCGGTCTCTAGATTTACCAAATATTTGATGATGGTGGGAGCCACCTTTCCTGTTAGGTTTTAAATAGGACCAATTCTGATATATCCTACCACTTTGTGGTACTGCTTTGGCAAATAAAATTAACAACGAAAAAGAAGGCTTTCCTTTATTACTCTAAAGGAATACTTCTTTTAATTTGGTAGAGAAGAGGCATTATATGGATGGTGACCATTATCAAAGATTTACTTATTGATGGGAAAACGGAGGCAAAGAGTTAATATCTATTTTATCCACCACCCTCCCTAAAGTGACTCATTCAAGATTTTTTTAAAAGTAAAATCCATAACTACTACTTGCTACTGCAAGGGTTATAGGATTCTGGCTTGGAGTTGACCTTGTTTGAAAGCAATCGGTTGAAGAGTCTCTCTTATCTTCAAGCGACTTACAGAGATTTTAAAAGAATTGCAGAAAACCTCCTAAAAACTGAGAGCTGTTGATGGATTTTTTAAAATGTTGATGTACCCTGTTTAATCATTATAGGAAGCTGTTTGGAAGTTTTTCCTTAACTGGTATGAAATCGATGTAAATAATTTGTGTGGATTTGCTCACATTTATACTTTTAGTTCTGGTGACCTTGAAGAAACTTGCACAGAGTCATTGAAGAGAGAATGAACTGTGTAATTAGCTGAGTAAACACAAAGAAAGGGTGGGAAAAAATGTCCAAAAGCATAAGAAATATTTGGAGAGAGAGAGAGGAAAAATAGATTCATCCTACTTTGTGTCTGCCAGTTTGATTCTACTGTAGTGTGCTCTGGCTGTAGTACTAAAATTGCAATGTTACAATTATTTCCATGGCAACAGACAGTGAGATCATGCAGAAGTTAAATTGTGAGAGAGATTAAGATGCTACCCCCATTCAGATGTCTGCAGCAATAGGTGGGAAGGGAGAACAGAGTCATTGTGAATGTCCTTGATTGAGTTTGTCCCAGCCACATAGTCCAGAGAGAGCAATCCTAAACAGTATTGTCACCCTATAACACAGAATGCTCTTTTGAGAGTACATGGCTGGATGAAACTGTTAGCAAGCAGACAGAAGTACGGACGACTTGATTTATATTTTCTAGCACCTAAAAGATTATGATATTTGTTAAAAGTCAAAAGTTTTAGAATTCTAATTCAGGGTCCCTTAACGAGGTCCTATGTGTCCTAGGTCCAAAAAAAAAATGGAGTCGACTTAGGTTCTCTTTATCTATCTAATAGTATTCTTACTAATCCTATATCCAATAATTCCTTTTGAAAAGTATATAAAATAATACAATTTTCTTAATACTGCTCCTAATATGAAAATAGTCATAATTTTGTTTATCAGTCAAATAGCAGAGTCATATTTTGAATTAAAATATTCAAAACAACAGTTGAATGTTTTTATACAAACCAAGACACTCAAAAGACAAAAGATTACTAGCATTTAGGAGTAGGAGAAGAAAATAAATGATTAATTTTTATGTTCAATTTATGATGTAATGAGAAATAACTGAATTGAGACAGGTCACTAAAAGAATCTAAAGGTAAAAATATAATTTGTCATTTTGAGGTCAGAACTACCATGAATGTTGGGTACATTGCCCTTTCTACAAATGGAAATTATTTTTCTAAAAATAGTAGTTCAGAGTTTATATGGATCTCCCCCAAGAACTTAAGTATTTGTTGTTATTAGGCAAGTTTTACAGAATAAAGTATCCAATGATTGATTTTATGATTATATGACACCAGATATATATACTAAATATACTAAATATATATTTAGTATATATTTACTAAATAGTAAACCTTCACAACCATATATATTTTTTTAAGTTCCCCTTATTCCCCCACTATAAGGACATTTCTATAGAGCTGGGATACAACCATGGGCTTGGGTTGATTACTAAGGTTAATGACAAAGACTAGAACAAGAATGAGGACAGATTGTTGGATCTAGAGATGGATGCAGAATAAAGGTGAATAAAAGTGAAATGGCCCTGGGGATTGAAAGGCCCTGGGGATATGAAGGGAAAGTAGGACATGGGAGAAAGAGTTTGTAAAGAATGGAAGAAAATCCCCAAAGGAGAAATGGACAATTTGGTGACTTGAGAGATCTGGGCAGTGATATTTGTCAAGAGTTAAGTCACAGAAGATCAAGAGGTAGAAGAAATTAGCCTGGGTTGTAGTATCTATGGAGAAATGCTAGTTTCAAAGATTATGAAATTTGGTACATCTCCCTTTGGGTTCAGAGGGAAATGGGATGAATTGTTTTAATCTGAACTTGTGGTGATATCTGGATCCCCCAATTAAAAACACATCCGTTAATTTAAAATTTAGAACCTGAGAGCCTGGAGCTGGAAAAAGCTTAGGAGAAAAAAGCAATCTGCACTGTTACCACAAATTTGCCTTCAGGTATAGGGAAAGTGGTGATGTGTCCTACAGTAGGACTTAGACTAGGCTAATCATTAAAATTTTCTGGGGAAATTTTTTTAAATGCAATAGAGTCCCAGGAACTACCAGGAGTCACTGGTATGGTGAAAAGAGTGAAGCCAGTTGCTTGAAAACCTGGTTTCACCATTTCCTTAAATAGTTCTTTAGTGAGTTACTTAATTTCTCTGAGCCAAAGTTTTCTCACCTGTTAAATGGGGCTAGTAGTAGCTGTTTTATAGTGTTAGAATGCGCACTGTAGGTATTTCTATGTCCTCCACTGGTATGTATTATGAATTCCAGATGCTTGGCATTATAGCTAAAACAAAACAAAAACAATACACTAAAGTCTTGACTGAGAGTGTAATTTAGTCAGTTCAGTATAGAAGGGGGCTATAAATTAGAAGTGAGGGACCAGAGCATGCCATTTCTCTTTAAGGCATGGAATAAATGGCAACAGGACAGAAAACTAGGGGAGATGCTACAAAATCTTCTTTTGAGGATACCCTTGTTCTTTGGATGGATGGGCATGACCAGACAGACAGCATCAGGGTATGTTCCCTCCCTTGTCAAGTGAACCTGTCTTGCCGAAAGGACACTTCACACTCCAGAAAGGAGTACTAATTGATTAACACTATATATGCAATTTTGTAACCTATAATTTCTCCACTTATAACATGAGCATGTTCCCTTCTCATTAAATAATTTTCTAAACCACTTGTTTTTATTTGATTTTCATTTTTGTGTTTAAGGCTACACAGCATTTCATTGAATAGCTATGCAATAATATTTAACTACAATTGTAAGGGAGATGCTTGGCTTCTTTTGAAATATTTATTATAAATCTCCATATAATTAACATTTTCTTTCATATATCTTTGTGTACATCTCTGATTATATCTCTAGGATGAATTCCTAGAAATGGAATTACCAGGCTTTCAGTACACATTGCCAAATTACCTGGCAGAAAGGTTCTACCAATTTATGTCTTTAATGGTGCAGTAGGATGTCATTTCACTATACCCTTGTCATTACTGCAACATTGCTGTTTTTTTAAAATTTTATAAATTTTTCATATATTCAGTAAGAATAAGAGCTAACACACATCATGCTTACTATATGCCAGGCACTGTTCTGGCATTTTACGTATGTAGTATGTTGGATTCTAAGGTGGTATACAAGATTGCCCACCTCCTGGTGTGCTCTCTTTGTATAACCCCAGGATTGTGAATATGGTGAAATATCATTCCGTTATGTTCACATTATATGGCAAAGGGAATTTGCATATATAATGGAGGTCCCAAATCAGTGACCTGGTAGATTGTCCAGATGGGCCTGAATTAATCACATAAAACTTTAAATCTAGAGGACAGAAATTAAGGGTGAGAAGGATTCCACACAAGAGAGATTCTCTGTGGTTGACTTTGAAGATGGAAGGGGTCACATGACAAGGAATGTGTGCAGCCTCTAGGAGCTGAGAGTGGCTCCAGCTGCAGCAAGGAGGAAACAGGGACCCTAGTCCTAGAAGCACAAGGAACTGAATTCCGCCAACAAGTATGAGCTTTGAGACAGATTTCCCCCCACAGTGACCAGACAAGAATTCAGCTGTGCTGACCCTGATTTCAGCCTTGTGGCTAAGAATTTAGCCACACTCTGCAGGACTTCTGACCTACAGTACTATATGATAATAAGTGGGCATTGTTTAAATTGCTAAATTTGTGGTAATTTGTTGCAAGGCAATAGAAAAGCAATCCGACATATATCAACTTATTTAATCTTTGTTGTATGCATAGGAGGTAGGCATTATTATTAATGTCATTTTCAGATTAAAAACTGAAGCTCAGAGAGGTTAGATGATGAGCCAAGGTCATAAAGCTAATTAGTCTTACAGGCAGCACCCGAACCTGGGCATTTTGGCACTTGAAATCATATTTTAATCATCACACTCTTCCTTGACTCCTGATGGTATCTTACTGCTTAAATTGTTTTTGCAATTTTACTATCTCATACAGTACTAATTTAGCCAGCTGATATCCAATGAGTTAACTGCAGTCAATATGGGGAAAAAAAGGAATTTTTTAATCCCCTAATGAGGAATAGTATTTAGGAAGCCATTAAAAACCCTGGGGATTATTTTGCTCCTTCCATTCTTGGTTTATTAACAGAAAAGGATGACTAACAATAACAACTGAAACTGCACACAATTCCTGACTATGTCTTAAATTCTGTAGTGAAAAATGTTCTACATGGCTCTATCAGTCTTTACAATATCACCCAGGTAGATAATAACTGAATTTCACAGAAAGGGAAACTGAGGCTCAGATAGCTTAAGTAACTTGTCCACATTTACACAGGCAGTAAGATAGCATGCCTGGGAGTTGAACTGTAGACTGTATAGCTGCAAAGTTTATTATGCATTCCATCAATCACTATGCTGAACTATCTAAAGAGCTAATAGGTTAGCCAAAGTTACAATACCCAATTTGTACTAGAGTATGCATTTCTAGAAGCAGATGTGCTGACTGGCTGACTGAATCCTTCATTTAAGGGGTATATATGTACACCCACAGTACAATCCCCACACACATGAGCATATTTAAAGATATATTAGCTATTAGCAGTTGTTCTTTCTCTATAGACTCCCCAGACATTACATCATGGCGTGACATTCCTTTTTTTTTCAGTAAGTTCTACCTTGCTGTGGCAGACTGGGACTTCCACCTCTCCCGTATTATCTGCTTGCCTTTACCTTGAGACATATTAAACCCCAGTAAAATGGGTACATTAACTCTTAGTACACACCCTTAGATTCTTTGTAGCTGATTCAGCATTGTCATCTGCTAAACATGATGACTTAAAATTGTTCACCACAACACAAGATAAATGGCAGAAAGTGGACCTGGAGCAGAAGAAAAACATTGCTGAACAATTTAAACTTTAATCAAATGTTGCTGAATAACTTTGACTCAAGAAAGTGGGGATTTATTGAGAAAGAATATATGTATCAGAGATTGGTAAAATACTTATTACTATATTTTCTTACACAAACATTATTTAACATTTATATTACATGTTAATATAAAAATTAATTACATTAATTTACAATTAGTCCATTGATTTACTATATGATGATGATCTGTGTGTGTGTGCCTGTGTGTGTGTGTGATCAGAAACAGAAGAGTAGTATAATGGAACAGCACAGTGCAGGGAGTCATGAAACGGGGACTCCATACAGATGAAATCCCCTGTTAAAGTCAGAGAGGTCAAAAGGAGTTTGCATAATAAAAAGTCTGCAATACAAAATTTTGCATGGCTTAATGACATTTATGTGACACGAACATTATCACACTGAAGAGTGTTAACAAAGAAGCACATGAAAGAAAGGGACTATCTTTAGCACGTAATGAGTGTCTGTCACTGGGGAAGGTGCAAGAAAAGGGTAAGATGACTATCTGACAAGATTATTCACTTATTTATGCAGTCAGAAAAACAATTTTGATACAATTTTGATATATAAAATGTATCAGGCATTATGGTAGATGTTGATGATACAAGACAAAGGAAACCCCCTGCCACAGAATTATAACTGAGTTGATAAAAGGTTATAGAGAGGTCAGAGAAGTGACTGAAAGGACCACACTAAGAAGTAAAGGCAGGGAGCACAGGATAGGACTGAGGTGGCCCTGAGGCTGCTAGCTATGGCCCTGCCCATAGTGTGTGAAGATCTCTGAATATAGAAGCTTACAATGGAGTCCCTAAGTGCAGAGCTTCCCATTTGACCCTCAGTCCTAGGGGACTTCAGTGGGCAGGTTGGGAGAGTCCACTTGGGGCCCCTTACTGATTTAGACATCACAGTGGTCAAACAACCTAAGGTTTGAGTTTTATGAACTACAAAAAAGGAATTTTGAGACAGCGAAGCAAGAATTTTTAAAATAACTTTTGAAAACTTTTCCCAGAATCTTTCTGCCTTAATATGCTGACAGCATCAAAACCAGTATTACCTGGGTAATGACTGATGACAAATGTTGATCTTCCCTGGCTAGCCTAACCTGAGATAGAAAAGGAAATGAAAATCTTTGTAAATACATTCAGGAGTCCTGTTTAGGAAATTACTTGTTTCATTTATTAAGTATGTTGTGATATATCTACAATATGACAGCAGCTAACTCTTAACAACACTTACTAGAAAACAAAACTAAAATGCATTTTTGACCCTGACAGCAAACTCACAGAAAGTCAAGGAG
Source organism: Eubalaena glacialis (assembly GCF_028564815.1). Classification (NCBI taxonomy): domain Eukaryota; kingdom Metazoa; phylum Chordata; class Mammalia; order Artiodactyla; family Balaenidae; genus Eubalaena; species Eubalaena glacialis. The sequence goes on along the minus strand of NC_083716.1, from coordinate 173,578,084 downwards.
ATTATGACGGTAAGACAAAGTGATCAGGCTGACAAGAAACCAAAAGCAGGACTAAAGTGAAGAGCTCTGTGCAACTCTAAAATTCCTGTGTTGTTACGCATTGGGGACCACCTGGCCACACCATGTTTTTCCACCTTCTTCCAAAGTCCTCCTAAACTCTGCTTTTCATCCAACCAGTATTTAACGCATTATATCCTATATTTAATACAAACTCATAGTGTTTGGCTATTCTTATTTTACATAATGCTCAGTTTCCCACTAAAAAAATTATTGTGGGAATCCTTCTCTGTGCCTTACTTTGTTCATAGGTAAAATAAGCAGTCAAGGAAGGGATTATCTCTATAGGCCAGTTCCACACTTCTAGAATAATGGAAGACTAAAATATTGAAAGGGAATAAGAAAATTAAATGAGTGTTTGCTAAAGGACTTCGTAGTCAATATCGTTTAAAGATATAAAAATTTACATAAGAACTACTTTTACTTGGTGATTTAATATTGTTACAAATGTGCATGTGAGTCAGGAGAAATATAGAAATGTGTTGTGTGAACCACCTTTTGTTGTTGTATTGGAAGATAATGTGTTAAGCTCTTGATCTCACTAAAGTACAAAGACTCTTTGGAAATAAATCACATGGCTACTATCTTTTGGCCATGAGACTAAAATGAATGGATGGCAAAGTTGATCTCCCATCAAGTAGTTTTCTTGTTAAAGTGTGATCCTTAGAATTAGCATTGACATTTATCAAGGTCATCATAATTTTATGAATTAAATGCTTGAAAAGTTATACTGAGTCTGTATTCTCAAAGTATGCACATTCAACAATTTTCAGGTCAAACTACTTAGTCTGTCACCAACTGAGATCTAAACAGTTGACTAAGAAATCAAATGATTTGCCCAACTGAGTTCACTGAGATATGTGAAACATCCAAATGTGATCGTTAGCTTGATAAGCAAATCCATTCCCTGCTCCTTGATTTACAAAATGGTAATTAAAGAGTAATAATGCTGCTTTGGACCAACTCCCTTTCTACAGCTATATAAGCCCTATACTATACTATCAGGTATTCGGTATATACTAAGTCAAAAATAAATTCTGATCAAGAATATATTGGAGTTATGGCCTACCATAGTACAAATGTTAACATGATTTTTCATTTGCTTGAATTACCTTAAGTACATAGCACAGTTTGAACATTGTGAAACCTGACCCGAGCTCTCTTAACCTGGAATTTCCATTTCTTTTAAATCCCACCCTTCCGTTTCCAGCAATGTGGGGTTATTTGCCAAACCAGCATATTTTCATTATAGCTATAAAGTTGTCTACCTATATTATAGAGGAAACTATTAATATTTCATTTTCCCGAATACATTTTGTGAGACTTAAGAGACCTGTGTAAACTCCCCTACGAATCTGGCAAGCTGCTTTTAGCAAGTAAAGAAGCATGAAACAGTAAAGAACCACTACTAACAAACTGTACTTAAAAATTATCTGTAGTTAGGGTAAGTCCATGCACTGCATCATTTTAAGGAACATACTTGGTAATTACTTGAAACATACTTGGTAATTTTGATTATGCCTGAAATGAGTTCTTTATACAGGTTGCATAATCCATTTACTAGTCTATCTGATTTGCTGTTAGCGAGCCCTTTAATGTCATCTGTGTTTACAATGAAAGTGCTGCCATTGAAGTGCTTTGCTCGTGTTAATTGATAAAAGCTAAATACTTCCCATTATCCTAACTCTTTTTGACAAATAACATACTGACATATCAAATTAATTTAACTTTAAATAATGTATTGCCTAGATATTAAATATATTAAAACATGGTTTAAGCTTGTAGTACTTTATTTGCTCCATTGCTAACAATAAATCTAATACACCAAGGTTAATATTATGAAAATAAGATATTATATGTCAAAAGCATTTAAACAAATGGTAAAGAGAAGATAGAGTTAGGGCTCTCATCTGAATTATAATAAAATAGGAAAGATGTAACAGCTTTATGCTGATTTTCCCTCTCACCAAATAGGCGAGAGAAAAAAAATTATAATGAAAATGTTTTAATTCAAAAAATTGCCTAGAGTAAAATACGATGATAGTAGTGATTTTTATTTTTTATAAAGAAAAGCCACAGAAAATGAATTTTTATTTCCAAACAAAAGCAAAGGGTTTCAAATAAAACAAAAAGTACGTATGTGTATTTATAATAATTTCTATTAAATTTCAAATATATTACCTTAATACTAATAAAAAACAGTTTTAGGTTGTTGAAATATATAATTTTTTATATGTTAGATAGATTACAAAGGTAAGGAAATGACTACATTAATAAAAGATAGTCTGGACATTAAGTAAAAAACATTCTTAATCTGTCAAAATATGTATTTAATCCTCTTCACTATCCATAGACTGAACCTATATCTCAAGCTTTTCTTTTTATGACTAAAATGACTAATACATTAAAAAAAGTTTCTTAATTTATTGTCTTGCTCAGTATCCTACTAACCACTACAAACATAAAGAGAAAAAAGGAAGAAAGTATTGTGCACAGGAGACAAAGTTGGATGTAGTTGTCTCCATTAAAAACCTACGTTTGAATCTTAATGTTTGCACTAAAGGAAAAACAAATGGTCTTGCTTTGGCATCTCTCACAGAGCGGCCTTACATGGTTCTCATTTGCCTTGTTTCATCCTTCACTTGGACAGGAACCTCTTAACTGTTTTCTTTCATACTTTTTTTTCTCTTGCTTCCACCCCAGCGCGTGCGTGTGTGCGCACACACACACACACACACACACTCTTTTTCATGTAGTCTCTGCAGTAAAAGCTACCATAGTTATCTCATGCAGACGTCTGCCCATGGATGATAGGAAATGCTGATTGAGAAAGGGTTTATCTACTTTTCATCCAAAATATGTGAGCCATTAAGGAAATTATAAAAAGCAGCAACAATATACTCTGGTTTTATTCAGAACCTTTCCCTTGCCAATTATTGAAAGGATGATATTTTTAGCCAAAGAAAGCAAAATGCATCTGCAGCAGCTGGTTTCCAAGGAAACAGAATAATTTAAAACCATGTGGAACTCTGCTCTCTAATTTTCATCAATTCCCCTTCATTCTTAGAGGTAGATTTACTTGGAATTCATAATTTTCAAAAAATATAACTGCCTTAACTTATTTTCTTTAACACATTTCAGGAGAAGAATATCTGGTCTTACATATCACCTTAAATTCCAGTCTAAGGAATGGATTAATTTCTACCATCATTTTGTTTTGAAAACCAAGATCAGAAGAATCCATGAATAATTAGAAACATGGCAATATTTTAGTATCCTAAGATTTTTGAAATCCAGAAATAGTTCAAAATAAATCACACAAGAGTATTTGCTTGGGTCAATATGACATAAGTGTGTAAACATAACTATGTTCAGCACATTTAGGAAATTAAAGATAGTTCTCCATTCATTTAGATAATCTTTACCCAACATTCAGTAGTTTTTTTCCCCCTCTTTTTTCAATTTTGCAAGAACTGTTATGTTTTTGTCTGTTCTTCAAAGACAAAATCCATCTCATTTCCCAAACAAAAACAAAAAGCAAACACAAGACCAAAAAAATCCTTAGAAATTGTACATGTTCGTTCCTATTAGTTTGTGAATCATTCAAAAGGAGTATTTTTAAAATATATGAAAATGTATGAACAAGTCATTTATATCATTGAATGACTTTTATTTTATTATTATAATCAACAAGTATTAATTGATGGTCAATGTGTTCAAGTCAGTAATAACCTTTTTTAAAATGAGCTCCATTTTAATGTTTCCCCATCCTTAATTGACCTATATTTATGAATTAAAATCACTGTAAGATTAAATGGATTTGGAGTAAAATTATTTTTCATGTCTTTACTGTAAGTGTGTCATTGAGTCTATACATTTACCCTTATTATTTACCCTCTTATAAATAAAAGACAATATTAAGAGAGAGAAGCAACTGGTAAAGTAAAACCTTAACTTTTGAGCTGTTAAAAAATATTGTCCTAGGGATATTACCAACAATATAAATACTGTGATGGAATTCTTATCTAGATATATTTGATTGATAAAGGAAACTACCAATGAAACTTGCCTAATAAGATGCTATTTTTTACAGCAGTGTTTAATCCTTCACAAACAGGTTTCTAAGCTTTGAAAATGGAAACGGCTCCATACATGTTGATAAATAAAGACAGTTGTTTAATTATCATACGAGCTTACAATTTACTAAACAAAATGATATAACTACTCAATAGCTTGAGGTTTATCAAGAGGAGTGAGTTAAAAGAAAATGCATGTAAATCATTCATGCTAAATTAGTGCTAAAAGTGTCTACAACCTGCAAAAATTATTTTCCTAAACCATTTCTTGTGTTGTAACTATTAAACACCATGTGAAATTTTATACTGTATATTCAGAGAAAGCTCCATTTTCTCAGGACCTGTGAATTTTACCAAGCTTTCCTCAACCTTCCTTTGATTTCCAATAACATACACTTGAACAAAAACAAACAATAAAAGACACATGATGACTCATCTTATCCATTAATTTTGCTTCTGTAACACTTGCTAGAAAGTTATCCAGGATAAGACATGCCTCTGGTGTTTTTATCAGCTAAGGATTTTGCAGGGAGAGAGAACAGCTCATTGCAAAGCTTCCTCAAGTAATGAGAGGGACACACTTTCAAGGAAATGTCTTATAGAATAATTTCTATATCATAAAATTGTCTCAGTAGGAATTGAGAAGCATTCTCTTGTGAAGAAAAAGAATTTTTTTCCTTCTCTTTTGCTCTTACCTGTAAATATGGTTTCTGTACTTCGGCTCCGTCAGAACAGACTGAAGAGTTCTCTCCTCCCTAGTCTACCCATCAGGCAGCAGCCAACCAATAACAAAAGCCAGATCCTGGCATTCTCTGGCTCATGCTCCCTGTCTGCTTTCATCCCTCGTTCCCTCCCACCCCCACTCTTTTAGGAGACAAATCCTTGCAGCTGGAGAGAGGCAGGGAGAGGAAAAAAGGAACATGGAGAGGAAAGGAATAAAGAGATGAAAGATATTTCAAAGAATAGCTCCAAACTATGGAAAATATCTGCAGGTGAACTCGGCTGAAGTAAAAATGTCTTGCTTTGGCTGTAGGAAAATAGGGTTAATCAATGCCTTACCCACCTGAAATCAAAGCAAAATAACGTAAAGCTTAGGCACATTGCCTATTTTTCAGTTCCCACTGATCTATTTTCAGTGAAAAAAATGATCTTCTTATTGTACATTTTGATATGTAGATAGAAGAGGTTGAGACTGAACATCAAGATAACATTATGCACATTCAGTTTGCAAAGAGATAAAATTAAAATGAATCAAGACCCTTTATATTGATGCATAATATTATTTGCATTTCAACCTCTGTTGGGCACTGTTTTCATTTAAAACCAGTTTCAGAGCCTAGTCAGTATGAAAAAGATATTTCATCCGGAGTATTAGAATATTTAAATATTTCAAAGTTATGTGGCTTGCATTTCTTCATATTTCTTAAATACTGGCATCAATTTCCCTATGTGAAGAATGGAACTTGTTAAAGATTAAAAAGGAATCAGCCATTCGGTTGCCACGTCTCCAAGTGACTAATTGAATTCCAATATTATTCTAATAACCTTGGGCAAAATCATCTCACTTCTGAACTAAGAGGCATAAAAAGGACAACTGAGGAAAATATCCTTAGACTTCTTTAAGGCAACAAAGCAAATTTGTCCACAGCTTAAAGGAAGTTGGTCTAGGACTGATGAAGAATTTAAACCATATACAGATTGAATTCTTACAAAATATAATACAGATCATGGCTCTTTATGATAAAAAGTGCTATTAATTGAGCTTTCACTAGGTGAGGGTCTGAAAAAGTTTCCGTGGGGGGGTATAAATTAAACAATGAATGTTTTCTCCATCATAGAGATATTTATAGGCTTTGCTATTCAATTTCTTAAATCAGTAATGTGTCCTCATGGAAATAAGACCAAAGGGAGAAAAAAAAGAGAAGTGACAAGAAAGTATTCTTCAACTCCAAGAACAACTGGAATGAGGGCAAATCACTGGTAGTCCAGAAATAACTATGGAAAGTTTTTAGGGGTGTCAATCTTGTTAGGAAGGGAATGGCTGTCAATTAAAATTGACTTTAGATAGAAGTGTACTGATTTTACTTTGTGTGCTCGGTTATTTGGGGTAGCTCTGCTGGAGATAAAGAGAAGGTTAAATTATCCCTGATTCCCACTTCAAGTCCTCTCCTGCGGAGGATGCTTTCAAAGCTTCTGTGGTCCTACTGCTAGGAATAGCTGGAGGAATCCCTACGTTAGCGTTTCTTAATGTGGGAGCTGGGGTCCATCTGCATCATAAAGGAATTGGGATGATTTTGAGGAGTGGTAGTCCAGATGCATCCACAATTATGTAGTTCAGAAACAAGAAGCCCCGTGCAAGGAGCCAGATCGTTAAAGATAAAAGACCTTCAAATATATTAATGTAAGCTGAAGGATCAGTGGAAATATTTCATGTCTCTGGTCTCATAAACATATCAAGGGATTAAAAATATAAAAAATCATTTTTTTCATTCCAACCTTCACTAAGGAAGTCATTAAATGATTCCTAAATTGCCTTTTGAAATTGAGATTTAGAAGCATCAAGTCAAAAGGTCATAAAGAGTACTAAGACTACCATAGAGCTAACTGATCCACAGGAAAAAACAGATCAGCAAGACTTGTTGGCAATCACCCAAATGCTTATAAGAACTCAAGGGTAAAATTTGGTGCAACTGGCCAAAGTATTTTACATGTTGCTATAAATTACCCTGGTGCCAGGAGACCATCAGTGTGGTCTCTACCCATCTGAGAACACCATGATAATCACTGGACAGTAAGAGATGCTCAAAAGTATTTAATAAAAAAACTTAGGGACCGATGCAACTAACTTCATTAGCTGCTTGTGGAATATTAACAATGTAATTCTAAAAGTATGAATTCACAAATATTTATTGAGTATTTTTTTCATGAAAAATACTGTCCTTGGTATTAAAATACAGTAAAGAAGACCAAGTCTCTGACTTTATGGAGCTCCTACGCTAACTGAGGCAAATTATATCTTTTATATATACATGTTTGGTCTACACCGTAGAACTGGAGTGTTGAATTAGGCAATGTGTAGAGACCCAAATTAAACAGCAGATGTACTTCCTGCCCTTGAAATGCACCCTTGAGATGTGTCCCATCAAGAGGATGATCATGGATTATCGCAATAACTGGAATAACTATGGGAACAAAGGTGACAACATGTTTTTGTGAGAAAAAAATGTGCCTTGTGATCTCTTTGTTAAAGAGCTTTAAGAGTGTAAATTTTTACGTGGGTAAGTGATAATTTTAAAAAATATTTCCAAAACTATCAGAAAATATAGAAGAGGACTGTGAAAAATGATGTATCAAAAATAAATAATTTGCTTAGTGATAAGATGCTCTGGATAAAAATAAAATTGATAACATTGTTTCCTCAGGAATTCATGCTGAAAACAACTGCAAATAGGGTTGTTAGTTTTACAACAATTAAGTGAAATTAATAAAATGTTCTTAAGGAACAGTAAAATAACTTGTGTTCTGATTCCATCCACATTTCCTGGAGAGTTCCATAATAAACAAAACTATGAAAACTTTACAGGTCAGCATTAATGAACAATAAGGTAGTAGTAGGTGATTTTCATTAGGGGTAGATATAAAGTTATAATTTAAGGACAAGTAATTTAAATTTAAAATATGATGATGTTTGAACATCAGCTGCAACTCAGGAGGAGATTGATATCATTTTGGTTCCTAAAGAAATTAGTTCTTGTTGCCAAAAATGCCCACAAACCTACCTGTCTTCTAGAAGCATAATAAACGAGAAATTTTTAAAAGAAGTGTGCATTCATTTTATATAAAATTGCAGTTTTTCTACACTTGAAATGCCACAGTAATTACTGGTTATCACATATCAAGAAAGATGTAAAATAAACAGAAAATATCTGGAGAAAGGCAAGTCAAGTGATCATTGGAATTAATACGTTTCAAATGAGTTTGACCATGAGATTTGGTAACTTGAAACATGTAAGACAAAAATGGAAAAAGGACATAATCCAAGCCTTTAAAATATTGATTGTGGATAACGTAAAGAGAACTTCGTCACCAAATTGTAAGGCAGCTTGAGCACTTGAGAGGGAGATCATTTCATGATCAATAAAAACAAGTAATTGTTTCCACTTCCTTTCCTCCCAAACATTCCACATTTTAATTACCCAACATGCATGGGAAATTCATGATTTAGACTGGATTGGTTTCAAAATAATTTAAGGTTTACTTTTAAGATTTGAAAAACTTGGAGGAAGTGTATTTTATTTACTATTTAAATATGCAGAGCACAGCACAGTGATTGGCAAATAATAAGTGTTCAATAAATGTGGACAAGTATAAACCCACAGCAAGAGAGGAATGGAGTTGGGAGAAAATGTTGAGAAGAAAGAAGAAAACAAAAAGGAATGAAAGAGAGAGAGCATGTGCAAATCATGATAAATAATGATAAATTGATCTTGTCTTAGTGTTGGCTATCCTTTAGAATTTTATAGAATAAGCATTTCAAACTCTATAAGCAATGCCAGCTTCTGGAACAAAGAGGTGAAATAAAGATCCTAGAAATAAACAAGAAGTAACAACGTCGTGAACCAGACCTGAAACCACTATCTCCTTTGGGATTCATCTAGCTAATGATTCTCTGTTCTGAATGTTCTGAGAAGAATAAAAGTAGAGGAAAGCAAAATAGTGCCAAACTCCTTAATAGGAAACAATTTGGCAGGTGATAGTGAGAGAGAGCCCAACTAACATGGAAATATGCAATGCATCTCTAAGATCCCTGCTGATTTTTTGGTTAGGTATCAGAGCCAAGAAGTTGAAAGGATGCTTGCATTTACGGCTGGTGAAGACTACAGAGAAAGCCTTTACTAAAGTGTGAGTTGGCTTTCCCCCAAACATTACATTACCCTTGAATGGAAAATTGATCGGATGACATATGGTGATAACATCTGCCACCCATGGATAAAGCCGTAGTGTCATGTGGGTGGTAATGGAAGCTGTAATAGTGAGGGTGGAGAATTTAATGACAGCATGTAACACTGAGGAAAGTAACAGCAATCTGAAAGAAAGGAACAATTGCTGTAAATCTTAGTGAAGGGTACTACAGGACTATACATCCTATTCTTCTGTAGTCATCTCAGAGGGAATGATGGAAATGAAAGATGCTTTGTCATTTTATTCCCTCCAAGTTGATCTCAGCTGTAACCCCCAGGGAGGCATTTCTCCCAGATAGTGTTTGGGTAGGCACTCTTTCCTTATCAGTACATAGATATTTATTACACATCTGGCATGATCACAGGAAGAAACTGTACCAATTCAGGGTTATTTATATATTTAAAAGACAAAAATGAGGGCCAACACATTACCTCTAAAGGTTTCTTAAAAATATATTATTTAAATATGAATTTCTGGGAAGCAAAAGAAAACAAGTAGCGAAATAATTAATAACGTTTCATAAATGATATATGTTCATTTGTTTTGTCCTACTCATACAGGAAGAAAAGATGTAGTACCTACAGCTGCACATTGCAAACAGAAGAGTTTTATTTGCAAAAAAGCAAAAAGAACAAGAAAAATCTTGCCATGGTTATATGATAATGTGAGGTTTGGCCAAAGTTTCCCATGGAATTCAAATATTTGAAATGGTAGCAGGTGCCTCGAGAGACTTGGCCAGTAAAACATTTTCAGGTGAATTTTGTTTCTCAAAATGGCCTTAAAAATCCTAATAGGGTTTTTTAAAGTGTTCTTGATTAGTTCAAAGGTAGTTCTATGTTTCCTTAAATTTCGAAGAATAACATTTGGTTTTCCTCTTTCCTAAAGTAATAGAATCCAGCAGCTGGTTCACAGAGCAGCTCTGACACTCAGCAGACCCCTAAACTGACTCCTTAGGGCAATCCATGGGGGGAATGGAATGCCAGGGCCATTTTTTTCATCCAGTTTAAACTTTTTTATTCATTTTAAACCAGTCCAGGTGAAATCACTGCATTTCCTTACCACTCACACACACAGAATTCTGAAGTGTTTTCACTCTCCCAGTTTTTCTCCCTGTCTCCATTTGCAGGCACAAAAATGACATCAAGATTTTAAGTTCTGATCTTACCAAAAAGGATGCTGTAACGTTGAGACAGGAGGGAAGGCGGCAGGGCACAATCGTTAAGCGAATGACACAGCCGTTGAGAAAAACAGGACATGACAAAAACGGGTTAGAACCTACTAGCCTCAAGATGGCGGAAGATTTGACTTCCCTAGACCCTGACCCTCATTATGCACTCATTGCAATATATTAGCATATGCTAAATGACGCACCCACAAGCACCATGACAGTTCCAAGGCTGCCCAAAAAAGGCCAAAAACTGGGTGGTGGCCCAATTCCTGGAAATCCCCGCCCCTTCTCCAAACTAGTTAGAATATTCCTCCCACTCATTAGCATATGAAAATACCCAGCCCATAAAAACTAACCACCCCGTATTCCCCACTCTTGCCTTCCGAAACAGACTGCATTCTGCCTGTGGAATGTGTATCTATCTAAATAAACTCGCTTTCACTTTACTACGGCTCGCTCTTTAATTCTTTCCTGCTCAAAGCCAGGGACCCTCACTTGGCAGCTCCTCCCAGGAACTCACCAGAGATCACACCCCTTTCTCCTGCAACAACGTGATTACTATTATTTTTGTTATTGTTATTATTATTTTCTGATAAAGATCAGTCTGCAGTTGTGAACTTATTTGAAGCAAAGGATTAAGAATAAACGTAAGTTTATAAAAGGATAAAAATGAATAATATTTTATGATATTTTTGTCACCTAAGTATTTGAAGCAAATAGCATTCAGAGGCATATATAATTAGCTTTAAAATGTCTCAGCATCCTACCTTTGTTTTGTGAATTTCAGGAAAAATTCTTCTGGATTAAGGTACATACACTCGCTTCAAGAGGAATAACAGAAGTTAAAATGTTTAAAGGTCTCTCAGATAAAAGAACTAGATATACCAGAGAAATCGTAGAGAAAACAGGAATAAAGGTAACTGTTGGCTAGTTGTGAAGATAAAAACACACCTTAAAATCATGGCAACAGGGTATAAATAAGCAAAGTCCTAGGCCATTATCAGTCTCCTGACCCTCCACCTGACATGGATCCCAGACTAACCTCTTGGTCCTCTTTGCTTTTGCCATACTCATCTGGTTCAAACAACTATAAAAAGGGGTCTTTACCCTGCCTCTAACCTCTAGGCCTTTCCTTAAGGCAGGTTACCAAATGACTGTGCATGTTAAATATGGGCATTTTATGAGATCCTTAGTTGTAGATTCCTTCCTTTTCCCATTCCCTTCACTTCCACTAGGAGGGTCCTGATATCATAAATCTGTCCATAGTTAGACAACACTCCTCATTTTTCTTTATTAATGTTTCTATCTGTGCACCTTCTTCCAACCAAAACAGGATCTTGGATTGGAAATTCTGAGAGTTCCTCTGGAAAACCTGATTAAAAAAATCTTTTTTCTTCAGTCTGCCAAGGCATACATTTTATGAGCTTCCTAAATAATTGGGCCTGAGAAATAACTTTTTTGGCAAAGAGTAAATTGGTCTTAGGCCAATACTGGGCCTCTAGGAAAGGTTACTTAAAAAGGAAATTCCAAGAGAGTTATAATGTCGGAGTGGCCTGTGACCAAATAGGCATGTTCCCCTTTTAAACGCCATTACTAGCATCGAAAAATATGTATTTTTCTACAGATGAAAACACTATTATGTCATGGTTTCCTCCTGTTTTAAGGCTTCGGGCTCAAATTATGGAAGGAGGAAAAAACTCCATTTTCATGAGATGTTGCCCAGTGTATTCCATCCTCTACTTTAAATTCTGATGTGTGAAACAAACATTCATACCCAGATAGCTCCCTAGTTACGACGCAGGTGCAGCTGCCAAACATAGCACGATTGCAACCAGTTTTGACACCAGCCATTTGTGCTTGAAGAAATGTCTGATTTTTTGCTTCCCTCACAGGTTTCCCATTCCTGTAGCAAGCAGGGGCTTTTATTGTAACACTCATTTGGGGTCAAACTACATCCATTTTTGGGAACCCACCAACACAAATGTTAATGATATGCAGAGCTGGCCTTTCCTAAGATGGCATTGCATCAGCCAAACTTCATTTCCTGGGGACGTTGCTAAGACAATTCATAACTCTTGCCAAATTTCATTAATGTGCTGAGTAGACCTGACGTTATCATATGGGTGTTTGTCAAGAGCCAAATCTCTGTACATACATATTGATCATCTCCTTTTGGTGTGTTTTTCCCGACTACTAATTTCCATAAAAATAGAAAGTTTAAGGAGTCTCAACAATGTGTATTCCCTTTCAACAATATCCATCACAATATTTTTATGTACTTTCTCACTTGAAAGTCAAATAACTCACCATTCCCAAGAAACAGCCTCATGATTTAAGGCAGACTCTGCGTCCTCTGCTGGTCTTGGGTCCTCAGTTGTTATAGGTCATAAAATCTACCTCTGTGAAAAACAGATTTCTTTTCAAAAGTTGGCAAACTGGACACTTGCACCTCCGTGTGTCTCACAAGCTGCATACCTGTCTGGCTGATCACTTGCTGTGGCTTTTGTTTGTTTTCTGGAATTTCAAGTTTATCAGTACTTTGTAATTATGGAATATTCTCTCATTTCCATGCATTCATACATTTTATTTCCTCTGCTCTCTTCCGTTGAAAAACATGGCAAAATTCCACTTAGCTGTAGAGCCTCAGACCAAATATTGCCTGGTTTACAGCCTTTCCCATTTCTTTCAGGGACACTTGGGCAGTCTGTTTTCCCTCTGTCCTCATCTCCATTATAGAAATGCTCTTTTGTGTGGTAATGGTTTGTTTCATGCCTGATTCATGCAAGGTGGGCATATATGGCTGTCAAATATATTTTGAATTTGACTCACTGAGAAAAAAAAAAAGACTTTTGTTAAAACAAGTATCCTACTTATGCCCAGATTCCAACGTAGAAAATAAAACAACCACACAGCAATAAAGTGCCTCCTTTTAAGAAAATCTGGGAAGTGGAATAATGTACACATTTTCTATGGATAAGCATCGTCGTGTTTGTTATGGACTGAAAGTTTGTGTCTCCCCCAAATTCATATGTTGAAATTTTAACCATTGAATTCAGTAGATGGGGCCTTTGAAAGGTGATTAGGTCATGAGGGTGGAGCCCTTATGAATGGGATTATTTCCCTAATAAAAGAGACCTCAGAGAGCTCTCTTGTTCCTTCCACCAGGAAGCAGGCTCTCAGCAGACACTGAATCTGCTTGTGCCTTGATCTTGGACTTCCCAGCCTCCAGAACTGTGAGAAATAATTTTTTGTTGTTGTTTATAAGCCACCCAGTCTGTAGTATTCGGTTATACTAGTCTGAATGTACTAAGACAAAAGCTTATACTATAACATATATTAACCTTCAGGTAATATTTTTTAAATGATAGGCCAAAAATATTACTAACGCAAACACTGGACATTCCAGATGAATGAGGTTAGCCAAAAATTTTACAACCAACTAAATATGTAATGAAGATAAGCTAAAAGTAATTAAAATTTAGAAGTAATAAATAACTTCAAATAAAAATCTCAGACAACTCGACATACTTATAACAAAATCTTCACAAAAACTGAAGAAGTTTCAAATATGTCTTTGTGCTTATGTGCAGTAGGATTGCAAAACTGCCAAGTGTTTTGATGTAAATAGAACTTTTAGAAGCTTAAAATTACTGAGCGGATTCTCAAAGCGCCCAGGAAAAGGACAAACATTCCTAACATTGCCTATGGTCCAGCACAATCTGGCCTCTAATACTTCACAGATTTCATTAGATTTCATGCCAGTTCCTCCTGGCTAGAGGTGTCTCAGCCATTTTGGATTTCCTTTAATTTCCTCTGCCTCACAGTCTTGTCCTCCGTCTATGAATACTTTATTTAACCTCTAACGGCTTTTCCATTACACGCACCGATTTAAAGCTTGCTAATACTTCAGAAGGAAGCTCAAATCTAACTTTTTCAGAGATGTTTTCTCTCACCCTGTCAGGTTATATCTTGTTCCCCATGGTAGTTTTGTTCTAATGTCCTGTATTTGCACTTCCGAGTACCTATTACTATTTGTGTTTATATATTTGTATGATGATTTAGTTAGTATCTGTCTCCCTAATTAGACTGTAAGCTCCATGAGGTCAGGGGAGGTGTTTGATTTGCTCATCATTCAATCCCCAACATCTAGTACAATGTAATTAAAGCATGGGCTCCAGATCCAGACCCTGACTCCGGTCCTGGCTCTATGATGTAAACCTCCTTAAGCTTTAGTTTCTTCTTTTGTATAATGGGTTTAATAATAATACCTTCTTTGTAGGGTTTTTTTGTGTATATTTAAAGAGACAATATTTGTATTTATTTATACATACGTATATTTAGTACAGTGCATGTAACATTAGTAAATAAATGCTAGATATTTTTAAAATAAATATTTGCTGAAAGGATATGTAATAAAAATCGATATAGAGACTTCAGTACATATTAGTAGTGTGCCAATTTTAGTTTATGGATACTCAATTTAAGGAACTCTTGATAACTCAGTTCTGAGTTTGAAATCTGACCCTTGGGTGTATATAAAAGGGAAAACCCATGGAAGTTTCTATCATTTTTCCACCAGATGGAAGGAAACAGGTTAGCATGTAGCTTAGCCCTGGAAGCTTCTTAAAGGCAGAAACTAGGGAATTCTCTGGCAGTCTAGTGGTTAAGACTCTGCACTTCCACTGCAGGGGGCACGGGTTGAATCCCTGGTCAGGAAATAAGATCCCACATGCTGTGCAGCCAAAAGAAAAAAAAACCCTATTAAAGGCAGAAACTTTTATTCATCATCAGGTCTTCATTGTTTAGCACTGTGCCGGATGTGTAAAAAGGTGTTCCAAAATATAATTGAATAAATAACACTACTTCATATCGACTTACATTCGGGTCCAAGACCAAATGTATAGTTTTATTTCTATCAGTTTATCTCGATTTATAGGAAATGGGAGATTTGTTCAATGAGGGTAAGTCGGTAAAAGGGGTTATTGTATCGACTACTTCAATAACTTAAAACAAATCCTCCTAAACTTTGAACTGAGGAAACAGTCTAAATGCTTACATTCTTTTCAAAGTTCACAGAAAGGCAAAAACTAGTAAACCACATGAATCAGATACAATGGGCAGCAAACTGAATATAAGGTGTACATTGAATATAATACTGTATTCTGAAAACGGATTTTCTTTTTCCAGAAATGAGAATAAACACATCTAACAGGAAGAACTTAATAACAGAAGTGTACACTTAATCACACAAGCAGTATCTGGTGCATATTAAGCAGTCCATGAAGACCCATTGAGTAAAGGAACAGAATGTGTTTATTTTGACCTCTCTTTTAAAATGTTTAGGTCTTGATGTTACAGCAGTAGTGAACAGTAACACAGCTTGAGCAAGTACAGCCCTAAAGAGTAAAACAGCGTGAGCGCAATTTGCACAGTACCCAAGGTAAAAGCAGACACGTTTAGCACAGAAAGCATAGTTGAAAGTCGCCACCTACTAACTTCTTCTGGAATCATTCAGACAAGCCCACTTAGGGAAAAAAGAAAGAAAAAGAAAGAAAGAAAATGTCTGGCATTAGAAGTGCAAGACTTGCAAATAAAGATTAACCAATTCCCACCTAGCTGGGTTTTTTCCTTATTGTTTTTATAGGGCGGGAGACTGAGAAACAAAGAATTGAATTTTGTACGTATACAAAATCATGTACATGTACACACATATACCAAGCACACATATTTGTTTCTGTGCTAAGTCAAGATCAGTGGTGTTTTCTATTTAGTAATATGCCTGAGAAAGAAACCATTTCTGATAAAGGTAATACAAGGATCGATACAGCATTCCTTGAACACAGTATCTTTTTGAGGAAACTTAAATAGTGTGTGTGAGGGAGTGGGGAGCGTGTATCCTAGTGAGAAGGGATAGAAGTTTTCTTGCTTTATTCCTTCACTTGCTGGGTAGATGCAGACAAAGCTATAAGGCTTGACCAGGCTATCTAAACAGCTCTGTCAAAGAAAAGCAACCACTTTCCTATTACTACTTGACTATTATGGAAAGTGTATAGAGAGTGAGCTGTCAGAGCATCACGTCATTATTTTCTTTCAAAAGCCAAACAACGTATTCCATAAGCACATGGTGGATATCAACAGAAACTGAAATCATATATTCATAACCCAACAGGATTTATTTCATTTTGGGCCTAATGACTTCATTAGTTTGCCAGGTAGGAAAGAATTAAAAGAGAGAGGGAGTAAAATCAGAGGAAGACAAAAATTATAAGAATGTATAGTGCTTAGAATAAACAGATCAAAAGCATATTGATATTCCATTGTATATATGTACCACATCTTCTTTATCCATTCATCTGTCGATGGACACTTAGCCATGAAAAGAAACAAAACTGAGTTATTTGTAGTGAGGTGGATAGACCTAGAGACTGTCATACAGAGTGAAGTAAGTCAGAAAGAGAAAAACAAATACCGTATGCTAGCACATATACATGGAATCTAAAAAAAAAAAAAAAAATGGTTCTGACGAACCTAGGGACAGGACAGGAATAAAGACACAGACGTAGAGAATGGACTTGAGGACACGGGGAGTGGGAAGGGTAAGCTGGGACAAAGTGAGAGAGTGGCATGGACATATATACACTACCAAATGTAAAATAGATAGCTAGTGGGAAGCAGCTGCATAGCACAGGGAGATCAGCTCGGTGCTTTGTGACCACCTAGAGGGGTGGGATAGGGAGGGTGGGAGGGAGGGAGACGCAAGAGGGGGGGGGATATGGGGATGTATGTATGCATATAGCTGATACACTTTGTTGTGCAGCAGAAACTAACACAACATTGTAAAGCAATTATACTTCAATAAAGATGTTTAAAAAAATGTATATTGATAAAAGCCATATGGAAATACTAGCAGGAAGCATGGTTTCCTCATAATTGTTCAGTTCAATAAAATATGTTTAATCGTTTTACAGAGTTAAACATGTATTATTTACTCATTCATTCAACTGACATGAAGAATCATGGATTATATTTCTGAAAAAGAGGAAGTTTCATTTATAAAACAGAAAATAAACTCCTGGTGCTTTTATGGACCAGGAACTTTAAAAGCATGATCTCATTTAATTCCAATGACACATCAAGGTAGATATCATGACCTCCAATTTACAGGTGGAAAAATGAGATCAGAGAAATTAAATAAATGGCATGAACCAACCCAGTAAGGAATAAGAACACAGAAACATCTGGTCTCAAGAATATATCACTAACATCTTTGAAAACCTTGAAATCTATAAAGTCTCTTGCCAGTAAATGACGTACACACAATATTTTGTACACAATATGTGTCTGCTGATCCCCCCCAGCTCCACACACAGTCAGATAAGAAACCTGTGCCATTTCAGGCTTCATAGGAGTGAATACTCACATCGAGTAAGTCACCATTTTTCTTCCTTAGAATTGAAAACTTAGTGGTAAATATAGATATTCATATCAAGTACTTGGATAAAGATGGCTTACTCTAAGATTTTTTTTGAAGTTTGAACAATTATTTCAAAGGAAAATATTAAAATGGTTTCAGTAAGATTTGGTAATGTCATACCCATTAATATAAAACATGGGAAAAATACATTAAGGCTCACCTCTTTTTTTCAACATATTAGGATCTCAAGCCTATAGTATCAATGTTTGACTATATGGAACTTAATAAATAATAGAATACTATTATGCCATTTAAGTGATTATATATTCACAGTAACAAATGTATTTATTGACATGAAAAGAATTCATAATATGTACTTTATGAGTCAACTCTTTAGTGCCTGTATATGTGTGTGTATAAGAAGAATTTTAGAAGGATGTATCAAAATGTTTGTAATTTTATTTTTGAAGGCAAGATCATGTCATGTAGGTTTTTTTCCCTTTTTCTTTTGCTTATTTGTATTTTACAATTTCTATAGAGTAAATATACACTATATACAATTACATAATAAGTTAACATAGTACATCATCACTCAAATGTCAAAACCTCACGGATATTAAAAATCATTTGGTTAAAGCCAGAAGTTCCTTGTATGACTTGGAATCATTTCAACACACAGATACTCCATTAGGTTGGAGGAGAAATAAGATTTTTTTACCAGGAAACTGAAGGCGCCTTTCTTGCTACTGTGCTCTGCTAAAAAAAAACCCTTAATCCTAACTCAAGAGTGGGGTGACATCTAGTGAAATGTTTCTGCAGACAATTGCTGGGTTATCTCCTCTATGGCTCCCTCTCCTGCCTCTTTTCTTTCAGTACACAGTCCTCAATAACTGTTCTTTTACAAAGCATGCATGTTTCCTCAATATAGAGAAGGAAATATTTGAGTCATGCATATGCATATAAGAGATTCCTCATTTTGTGGACCTTGGCAAGAGAGAGCTGTTCAGTTTGCCATGTAAATAACACACACTCTTTTCTGTGGAAAACAATGGTAGAGCTTCAGACTTTGGATCATGATTCATCTAGCTTCTCATCTGTTAGTAGTTAATAAGATGACTCCATATTTGCTAAGGCTTAGGACAGGCAGGAAGTCAGTGTCTACAGTCAATCAGCAGGTCACAGACCAACTCTCCCACCACCAACAAGCTCGAGTTTTGGAGAACAGACAACTGTCCCAGTGGAGTGCCCACAGAGGCAAACCAAGTACCTTAATCCTTGGGTTCAAGACAGATAAATCAGTGATCAGTACTGAAGTTCTGGACTAGCACGACCTGCAACTGAATGCTAAGCTATAGATCAGTGAGATGGAAACTGTTGTCTAAAGTCAGGATTCGTCCTAAAGAACAGGGTAGATAGTGGCCAAGTGAGAAAAATATTGCAGGCAGAGCTTGGCATTATATGAAATGGTCCTCTGTAATGCTCTTACATAATTGTCTAGTCCCTTAACACCTTAATTTAAAAATTATCAGGATCCGATTTAAAGGCTTTCCATGGGATAAATTATTGATATAAGTTTGAGATCATGACTCTTCTGGGTTTTAGAGAAACTTAAACAACCTTGGCCAACCGTAAGCTGAGATTTGAGCACTAGATATTGTGTGGCATCATTCTTGTACTAAAAAAAATTGAGATCCACTAAAGTACAAAATTCAGAGGGTAGAATGGGGCTGGGAAGTGGTAAAAGAGCAAAGGGTTGGAGTCACATGACAAAGCTCGCTCGTCATCCTAAAGAAGCGTTATCATATGTTATCAATATTTGCCCTAAAACATAAGGTTGGCTGAAGATCCTATAACACTGGAGATTCAGATTCAGATTCTAGTCAATAAATATCAGAAGAGTAGAATAAACAGCTTGCACACTTGCATAAAAATAGACAGTAAACCATCATACTCAAAAATCTGGAAATTAAATAAAATTGCCTTAAAGCAAACTGAAGGTACCAGTATGTACCCATTAAACTAGCAAAAGCAGTGAAGATCCATTGGTGACAGGTTAGGGTAAAAAGGGTACACATATATTTTAAGTGACATTGTAAATTGGTTCAGATTTCTGCAGAGCCATTTGTGACAAAAGCTATACAATGCTTTCTTTCCTTTGACCTAGTAATTGCACTTTGGGGAATATACTCCCAGAAAATAATCTCAAAGCAAACAAGTAAGTTTTTCCAAGTTGTTCATGCAAAGCTGTTTATGAAAAGGAAACTTTGAAAATAACTCAAATGTCCAACAATAAGCGATAGTCCAAGGAAACTAGTGTTTAATACCATAGAATGCTAGCTGGCCTGTTAAGTTGTATGGACTACCTTAATACAGGCCCATCTTTATAGCAAATAATTAAGTGAAGTAAGAACAAGATCTATATGTGAAATTTGGTTAGAATCATATAAATACATATGCATGTGCATGAAGGGCCATCAGAAGAGACTGAAGTGAGAGGAGGGAGTGAATTCAGATTTCTTGATATATTGAGGACTTCTGTATTTCCATAATTCCAAGATATTTACAGAATTCATATCTTTTAATCTCAGATCAATCTTATGAGGCAGATACTATTTATCCAATTCCTACTCAAGAAATCAATTGAGTAGCTTGTCCACAGTCACATTGATGGACAAGTGACAAAGTTGGAATTTGAATACTGTCTGGGATTTCAAAATCCATGGCTTTTCAGTACATCATGTAGAACACATTCTTCTGAAGTTCTTTTTAAAAAACACTAATCTCATCACATGACCCTCCAAGGTGGATTGATTGGTTGAATAATTTTGAAAACATGTTAAAATATATCCTCCTAAAGTTAATTGGCATAAGCTTTTGAATTTTTGGAGCAATTAAGCCAGTTTGCATTTACTTAAACAGCATTTCCCAATCTAGTAAATTCTGTGTGTGTGTTTACATTGGTACATGAGTGTATGGGCAACTGCTAACAAACCATAGAACCCTAGGTCTGCAGAACACAGTTTTGGAAATACCGATTTAAAGTTTTGTGTTCACTAGATATATCTTTTTGACGTTAAGTATTAAAACTTAAGATATTAAAATTTATAAAAGTTGGTTATCTCTACTGTGTAAACCTCTATCTGTAGGCTCTCAGAGGATTAAATGTAAATTAGGGAATTACTCAGAATTTAAACGGAAATAATGTATATATCCATATTTTCTCTCTTCCTTAAAGTGATAAGTGGCAACTCTAAATATTGGCACAGAAAATTACTAAGGAATCCTTTAACAGAAGCAAGTTTGTGGCAATTTGTCCTAGTTATCCTGTAGGTAAGGATAATAAGAATTTCGATGTTCTGAAGGTCCAAATATTAACTGTCAGAGTGGACATTTAGGAAGAAGTAGAAGGTGAGGATTCTGAGTCCATAAGATGGCATGTGCCGGAAACAACACTGACCCAGCACCTTGGGAGATATTGTGTTGATGAACTTAAATAAACTAACACTAAGAGCTGTAACCCTCTGAGGTCAAGTCTAGTCAGGAATGAACTTCTCACCACTGAGTGTGATTCAGAGGATTGATGTTTTTCCCAAACCCATCACTTTAAGGCCTGTGCCAGTGGCCATACTAGAGCATTCAGCCTCCCTCTTTGCCCCTTACCTTGTGTTTAAGAATTGCTTTGACAACCAGCCAGCTCTTAAACTAAACCATCACAGACATCACAGATAGATGGCTGGCTGGGATATTTGGTTAAATCCATAATCTCCATCAGCCTTTCATGACTCTATAACTTCTTGTATTGCAAATAAACATATGTTCTAGGTAAAACAAGTGATTTGTTTTGCAAATGTAACTTTAAGACAGGTTTCAAATGACTATTCTCCTCCCTGCCAGCCAGAGTTCAGCCTTCTATGCAGAGTTCTGGTGCTCTCTGGAATGCTCTTACATTTTCTGTTAGGTGGACTCTACTACAACCTTGTCCCTGAGCATGTCCAGCGAGTGGTGCTTCGTTCTGTCAATGTCCTAATCTCCTCTACTGCTTTGAGTCCCCAGAGAACTAAAAGGACTTTAGTCTTATTGACACAAGCCACTTTATCTGGAAACTGCCGTGCGGGCCAGGGAAATAGACACTGATAGGGAATCATGAACTCGATCAGCTTTGGCACTTAAGATGCAATTAACTAAGGCTCTCGGTTCCCTCTTCAGTAGTCAGCACATCACTATGGGACTGAGATGGATTTGTCCCTCCTCTTTAGTTACTGATGTTGGACATCCTGGGATGCATGACAAGGACTGATATGAACACTTAGAGGAGAATTTACCTACTTCTGGACCCCTTGTTATTTCCACCATGTATCAGTACCACTGGAGATGGTACTTATCTCAGTGGAGCTGCACTGGGATAAGATATCTGTATGCCCACCTCCCAGATCAATTCAATCTGAATTCTTTGTTGGGCACTGGTATTTTTTTTTTTTTAAGTTTCCTGGATGATCTGGGCTGAGGAACACTGATGTAGAGTCTTTTTATTAAACATTTGAAGTGTGCTTTGTGATGTATTTTGTGATTTAGGCCTTTCTTAATCTTTGCAGCCATACTCTCATCTTCAGATTTTAGCCATTTCTGGTCCGGTTGATCCTGTTTCCAATCTTGGGTAGTTTGTGAGACAAGCAGCAATGCATGATGGGCCATTTTAATATAAAATCTCTTCGGTGGACAAAATTTTATCGAAGGATATAGATAAACCTTACTTTTTATAAGGAAGGTCTGGTTGATTTTACCAATGATCTATTGGAATTTTCTTGAGACTTTGGGGAAAAAACATTTTAAATGCAGAAAACAAAATGCAATGTAATAATATAAATGCAGGGAGAGAGATTATTCTTGCAATTTTGGTAGATAATTTTCTCTTTCTCTAAATTACAAATCTTAAATCCTAAAGCATTCATCAAAATAATAATCTAATAGAAGTAATATAAAATATATCAATTTCCTCGCATTAGCGAAACTTTAACTGAAATTCAGAGACTGCTATGTTATTCTGCACAAAAGAACTGGGAGTTATTTAAAAAATGCAGTGAACACAAATTAAGCATTATTACTCTACATTGCCTCTCAGATGTTTGGCCATATCACCTACTCAAACAAAGCCTTGTTGCCACTTTCTAATCCACAAAACAAATGCCTTCTTGCTTCCATGATCAAAGATATAAAACAGTTTCCGGACACTCCATGCCCACAGAGTACATGCTTGCAAACTTCCTTCCTGACTTGTTTAGAAAATATCTCTATCAAGTCATCAACACTTATGGTTGATGAGCTGAAGTTTCTGTCTAAGATCCGAGATGGTCTTAAGGCAAGTTTTCATATTAGTCTGAACTTTAGTTTCCTCAGCTATGAAACGAAAGTTTGGTCTAACCACATTTTGCGACCTGGTAGCTCATGGACTAATTTTGGCCTGAGGATATGTTTTATTGGACAAAAAGTACTTTTTTTGTGTGCATCAGTTGCCAGCATTTAAAAGAGAGGATGTTACTGGACAGCTACATGTAAAAAAAAGAAACTAGAAAATTTTCTCACACCATATACAGATATAAACTCAAAATGGACTAAAGACTTAAATGTGAGACCTGAAACCATAAAATTCCAATAAGAAAACATAGGCAGTATAGTCTTTGACATCAGTCTTAGCAATATTTATTTGGATCTGTCTCATCAGCGAAGGCAAGAAAAGCAAAAATAAACAAATGGGACCTAATTAAACTTCAAAGCTTTTTCACAGTGAAGGAAACCATCAATAAAATCGAAAGGGAATTTCCTCCATTTCTAATGAATGGAAGAAGATATTTACAAATGATATGTCTGATAAGGGGTTAATATCCAAAACATATAAAGAACTCATACAACCCAATATCAAACAAACCACCCAATTAATAAGTGGCAGAGGACCTGAATAGGTATTTTTCCAAAGAAGACATACAGATGACCAACAGGCACATGAAAAGATGCTCAACACCACTAATCATCAGGGAAATGCAAATCAAAACCACAGTGAAATATTACCTTCCACCTGTCAGAATAGTTATTGTCAAAAGGACAAGAAATAACAAGTGTTGGTGAGGTTATGGAAAAAAGGGAACCAATGTATATTGGTACAGCCACTATGGAAAACAGTATGAAGTTTCCTCAAAAAACTAAAAATAGAACTAACCATACAATCTAGCAATTCCACTCCTGGATATTTATCCAAAAAGTGAAAACAGTAATTTGAAAAGATATATATGTACTTCTATGTTCATAGCAGCATTATTTATAATAGCCAAACTATGGAAGCAACCTAAGTGTTCATCAATAAATAAATGGATAAAGAAGATGTGGTGTATATGTACATATATAAAATAGGATATTACTTTGCCATAAAAAAGAATGAAATCTTGCCATTTGTGACAACATGGATGGACCTGGAGGGTATTATGCTTAGTGAAATAAGTCAGACAGAGAAAGACAAATACTGTATGTTTCCACATATATGCGGAATCTGAAAAACAAAACAAGGAACAAATATAACAAAACAGAAACAGACTCACAGATACAGAGAACAAACTAGTGGTTATCATAGGGGAAAGCGGTGGGGGAAGGGACAAAATAGGTGAAGGGGATTAAGAGGTACAAACTGCCAATTATAAAATAAATGAGCAACAGGGATATAATGTACAGCACAAGGAATATAGCCAATATTTTATAAAAACCTTGTATGGTATGTAATCTACAAAAATTTCGAACCACTATGTTGTACCCCTGAAACGAATACAATATTGTAGGTCAACTATACTTCAATTTTTTTTTAAGTTTAAAAAAATAAAATTAAAATTGGGATGTTTATATAAAAATCCATTTTTGAATTTTCTTGAAGGAATTGGCAGAGCTGGCCTACATTCTCTCCTGGCAATAACCGCCTGGAGCTGAGTATGCACTACCTCCTTTGGACGGGGCTTGTGTTTTCCAAGACAACACAGTCCTTGGCAAGCCCACTGCACCCACTACCCAGCTCCAGGGGGCACTGGAGATTGTAACCTAATAGTCTCTTAGGTCCCTTTCAGCTCTGAAATCCTATGATTCTTCTTTTCCTAAAAGACCAACCCATAGAGGAGAGGATGAGAGGTGGGTGGAAAGGAATAGAACAGGATGAGGAGAAAGCGGAGTCTTTTCTTCCACTTCCTGATTGAATGTAGATGTATAATTTCTCTAGAATAAACAGACTTCATCACTTCAAAAATTTTATCCATAATTTCAGAGGGGCTGGAGGGTGAGAAAAACATACAAACACCACTGTTGTGTTTACCAGGTGATGTAGAACTGAGAGGAACATCAAGGCAAAAAGGTAGCTACTGAATTTCACTTTTGTTGTTATTTTAAAGCATAGTTTCCTTTCAGATTATGAAAATAATATTAATTTTAGAATCTGGAAAATTCAGAAATCTAGAAAGCAATACAGATTGACATTCGTTCAATTGAAATCTACAGGAGGATAAAATATTTTATTTCAATTGATTATAACAAGGATTTATTGTGCACCTATGTTTGTGTTAGGTACTACAAGGGATACAAAGACAAACCAAAGAAATAATACTGAACTTTAGGAAGCACATAATCTACAAGGAGGAAAGAATAAAAATACACACACTACTGGTGCATTGCAATAAGATACAACTGGTAGAAGAAAAATACCAAATATAATTATTTCAAGGTCTATATTTCAGAGAAAGTTGCCAATGAAAGAATATAAAGACTTTTTTATTTTCCAGGACAAAGAAAACAGAAAATATTTTCAAATTTTCATTGAGTTATAACCAATTCAAAAAATAATCAATTAAAATGGAATAATTACCTATCAGTGTAATGCATATACATGATTATATTTAATCAAAACTATTTCAAGGCAAAAACTTTTAAAGTATTGCAAAAACAAGTAGAAAATAGAGCCCATGCCTAATTACTTTTGTAGTAGAAGAAATGCAGTTAGATTTCACAGCTTACTGAATGAACATTATACTCTGACCCTGACTTCATGAGACCTAGAACTGAAAGTAATTACCATAATTTAAAATACCTCTGTTTGAAAGATTTTCATTCTCATATAGGTCATAAACCAACCAGAACAGGTTTTCAGTATGTTATGAATAATAATCGAGAGAAAAATTGTCATGTCCAGACATATACTGGTAGAAAAAAAAAACAAAAACTGTCTCCTGATTTAATTTAAAAATAATTGGTTCATTTTTCAAAGGACCTTAATTCTGAAAATGTTTTGCCATAGCATTTTTGTGTATGTAAAACCTAATGATACCCTAGATAACAAGTTCCCTAATGATATTACCAACAATTAGATGCTACATATATTGCTTTCAAGTCTACAATGTTATTAAATTATCATTGCTTTGCAAATTAATACTTGCTTTCATTTTGTAGAATGACCAAGGGGAAAATAGTTTCAAAATGAGTATAAAACAGTAACAATGAATCACCAAAATTTGTGGCTTTTTTTCCCTAGAGTCATTTTCTCCTACATGAAAAATATGGTTTATAAGAATAAGAAAACATTTCTCCCAGCTTTATATAGTTTTAAAGACTGATATGTTTACCACAGGCTCTTTATTTGTCTAGAAAATTTAGTGGAAACAGCATACAGTCCACTGAGTAAAGCATGTATAATAAATGTGATTGCGCAAATTTACTGCTGATTTATCAAATGTACAGTTGTCAACTAAGTCAATTCATTTGATGGATCAACATTTTCATTACTAAGGAAAAAACATACACCTCTGAGCTGTATACCATTCTCTGCAGACCAAAAACCGTGGTTGTCATGGCAACTGCAAACCTTGCAGAGTCTGTCATGACCCAGTAACAGTATAATGGAAAACGTCTGCTGGGAAATCACAGACTAGCACAAGGTCTTTGGGAGGAAGTATTTGTGAGAACTTAACCTTAAAAGATTTCCTCAATTCTGATCTCAGACTCCCCCAATACAATATTTAAAATGGTGCTATTCTTGCCAATCTCTGCAGCACATAACTTAAGGGAAACAGAGAGAGACTGCATGAGGTTTTATTCATTGTCAATAATACAACTTTTAAGAAATTAATTCAGTTTTTAAATAAGAAATTATTATAAAGTCCCTCCCCACCAAAAAATGGGACAGGTAATTTTCATGATTTGACCTCAACCAGTAGTCTCCTACTTAAGTGTGCATCAGAATTACATTCAGGGGTCCTTGCAGCACAGAGTGCTCAGCCCCACCCCAAAGTTTCTGATTCAGTGGGTTGGGATGGGGTCTGAGAATTCGTATTTCTAAAGTTTCCAAGTCATGCTGTTGCTGCTGGTCTGGGATCCTTACTTTGAGAACCACAGATCTAAACTAAGAAGCTCAAAGAACTCTAAAAGCTTGTTAGCAAATTGAATCTTGAGAGGATTAAGAAAAATGTCAGTTCTTATTACAAAGCTCACTTCAGTGATATAGACTGCAGTGGTTTCTATACTGGGTCCTGCATGAGAAATCACTTTAAAAATACAAAAGTCCGGGTCCTACTCTTAGAGATTTGGTTTTAGTTGCTCTTGGATGGAATCCAGTGTCTGGATATTTTTAACAAGTATCCCAAGTTAATTCTGATATAAGCCTGTTTTTCTACGTTGCTTGGGAATCACTGATTCAAGACAAGTTGTCACTTTGTTGTGTAAAGTGGTGACCTGTAAAGCTTGTTTTAAAACTCTGATCATTGCCCCAGTAGGTCTGGATGGGACTCAGGAATTGAAATTTTATCAAGCATCACCAGGACTTGGTGAAGGTGATGACCAACATCAGTCTTCAAAGTGAATTGTTCAAGGGCTTCCCTGGTGGCGCAGTGGTTGAGAATCCGCCTGCCGGTGCAGGGGACGCGGGCTGGAGCCCTGGTCTGGGAAGATCCCACGTGCCGCGGAGCGGCTGGGCCCGTGAGCCACAACTACTGAGCCTGCGCGTCTGGAGCCTGTGCTCCGCAACGGGAGAGGCCGCGATGGTGAGAGGCCCGCGCACCGCGATGAAGAGTGGCCCCCGCTTGCCACAGCTGGAGAAATCCCTCGCACAGAAACGAAGACCAACACAGCCAAAATAAATAAATAAATAAATAACAATTTAAAAAGGTGCTAATAATTAAAAAAAAAAAAAAAGTGAATTGTTCAAGACGTCTATTGAAGATGGGGAAAGAAAAAACTAAAAATATTTTATTTATTTATTTATTTCATTTGAAAGCTAAGAAAGGCATTAGGCTTTACTCATACTCTGGCCCTCACAGTGAGCCCATCAGCAGGGGCAGTCATGGGTCACCTACTGTGATAGGGAAAGTGGGTCTTTAGAATGGAGGAGGGGTTGACAGAAACATTCTCATTCAAACATTATTACAACACAAAGCATTTCACTGGGACTCATTTAGGTGGATGTATGGATTTTCCCCCCTGATTTTCACTGGCCTAAGCCTTCAGAAAATGGACTAGTGGCTTAAAAAGAATTGTGATTTATTGAAGACATTGCAAGTAATGCAACCACAAGTAAGCCACCTGAAAATGACAGAGCTGACACATTTCCTACTCTTAATGCAAGCTGCTTCTCAACCTAATTAAGAGGAATAATCTACTCAGATCCAAGAAGTTGATCAATAAAAAGAACTCTTTTCTGAAATAAATGCAGGCTATGGAAAGAGCATTTTGAAAATGGATGTTTCCATCATTACATAATTTTGTTGCTAAAAATCTGCACACTTAAAAACATGCAAAACAAATTTTCTACCCTGATTAAAAATTTTCAAAAGAGGTTCAGTGGGTTTTGAACCATTATTTAAAGATATAATTAACACTTGATTAGTTTACAAGAAAAACTGCTGGACTTCAGGGAAGATTAAAGCTTGCTTGAATTTCAACAAAAATCTTTAATGACAACATAGAGAAATGAGTGGGATGATTTGAGAAGAAAAGTAAAAAAAAAAAGACATTTTTTTAATCTGGATCTGCATCCTTTTTTTTTCAGCTAAGATGGGCTACTAAACCCAAGTATCTAAGTAAACTGAACTTAAACTCATATCTGCAAATTTCTATATTATAAAGCGTTAGGCCAAAATATTTTTATAAATAATGAGGCATATGAAATATTAGTTTTGTCCCCTGTAACATAATATATATATTTTTTTAAAAAAGCATTTTGTTCCCCTTCATATTAAAATAGTTATTAAAATAATGTTTATGGCCTTCTCAGTTCATTTTTAAAAAATTCTGTGGCATCCTTTGTAATGTAAGGAATAAAGAAATATATTTATTTATAACATAAATAAACATCCATAAACTGAGGATATTTGTTTGAAAATATCTTACTAACTTGAGTATGCAGATTAAAAAGTTTGCAGATCTGACTTTTGGAAACTGGATTAGAGAGAATACTTTTCCTTTGACTTCTAGTCAATAAGTTAGAAATTCTTCCTTTTCTCATCTATGAATTAGAAATATGTACCAACTGATGATAATGAAGTGGTATTAGTTATATGGGTATTGTAAGCATTGTCTTAATGCTACCTGTTATAGATGTTAAAAACTTTGGTAATTATTAAACAATTATTGGGCTAAAAGTAACTGACATTTATTATTCTTTTTGTGAGTAAATAGTGTTTAGTGTCAAAAAAGGTTTTGGCATTATAGTTGAATGGATATTAATCAGGATCTTGAAAGTCCTAGAAATAAAATGAATATTTTAACTAAATTATATTAACCATCCTTGGAAAACTGGGGAAAGAGCCATCAAGGAAAAAAAATGTCATTTGCTTTTGTCTGTTATACACTGAATAGACTTAAAGCAAAATACATTATAAATACTTTTTAAATGGTTACAAAAATTTCACAACACATGCTCCCCCCAGATGGAATGCACAATCTAGGTGGATGGAAAGACAGAAAAGTGTACACCATGTATCTTTTTGCTTGAAGGGAAATAATATCACCCAACTGGGTCTTTGACTGTTTCCTCTACACTAGTTGAAGGTGCACACCGTGGGTAGTGGGAAATTCTTACCACTTCAGAGGGACAAATAGCACTGGCAACAAAGAAATGCTTTGAGAGAGTTTATGTCATAATGACCAGAATGAAACTCCAGCACCAACTCTAGATAGGCGTATTCATTTTCTATTGCTGTGTAACAGATTACCACAGATTTAGTAACTTAAAACAGCCTCCATTTATTATCTCAGTGTCTATGTGTCCAAAGTCCCAGCACCACATTACTGTATTTTCTGCTCAATCAAGGTGTCAGCGAGAGCTGGAGTCTCGTCTGAGGCCTGGGAATCTCCTCTTCCAAGCTTATATGGTTGTTGATAGAATTCATTCCCTTGTGTTGATAGAACTTATAGTGGCTCATTCTTCAAGGTCAGCAGAATGGCTCTCTTAGATACCACCTCTTTTTAAAGGGCTCACCTTGGTTAGATCAGATCCAGGAACGATAACTCCAGTCTTTATTAACTCAAAGTGAACTGATGGATAACGTAATTGCTGGAGCGCTCTGCCATGACCAGTCCTGTCCACACTCAGGGGGAGGGGATTGTGTAGGATGTGTACACCAAGGAGACGCTAATAATGGAGACCGTCTTAGAATTCTGTCTTCCACAGCAGGCATGGATACAGTCTTTAGTCACTAAGTTTTTTGGAATACTTTATTCACACATTCTTTGGCTTATATTCAGTATTATTCTTTCAGCTATGCACTGTATTCAAGGGATTGTTTGTGGCTTATAATCAAAAACCTAGTTTAGAATAACCTTGGTCTTTAACAGTTTTGACTAGTTTTTTTTTTTTTTAACATCTTTATTGGAGTATAATTGCTTTACAATGATGTGTTAGTTTCTGCTTTATAACAAAGTGAATCAGCTATACATATACATATATCTCCATATCTCTTCCCTCTTGTGTCTCCCTCCCATCCTCCCTATCCCATCCCTCTAGGTGGTCACAAAGCACCGAGCTTTTTTAATCAAAGAACCAACCTTATACTTCTTGGCAGAGAGGCTTTAATGAAAATTAAATCATAAAGCTGATAATTTTTGAATGGGATGAGGAAGGCTTTTGTTCCTGGCCACCGAGAGTAATGGGCCAAAGTTTAGAGGACAGTGAACCTCTGGGGGTCAGGGAATTCCATGGTACCTCCTTGTAGTCACACCCTTCCCCTCCACCTCCAGCGGGGGGGATTATTGCTCTGCTTTCTGTCATTATAATTTTGCCCTTTATAGAATTTTATATGAAGGGGATCATGCAGTAGATCTTTCTGTCTCTGGCCTGCTTCACTTAGCATAAATGATTATGAGATTCATCCATGTTGTTGCATGCATTAGTTCATTCTCTTATTGCTGAGTGGTATTCCATTCTAAGGATATACCACAATTTGCTTATTCACCAGTTGGTGGAAATTTGAGTTGTTTTCTGCTGGGGCTATTAAGAATAAAGCTTCGGGACTTCCCTGGTGGCACAGTGGTTAAAAATCTGCTTGCTAATGCAGGAGACATGGGTTCAATCCTTGGGCCAGGAAGATCCCACGTGCCACGGAGCAACTAAACCCCTGCGCCACAACTACTGAGCCTGTGCTCTAGAGCCTGCGAGGCACAACTACTGGGCCCAAGCACCCAGAGCCCGTGCTCCGCAACAAGAGAAGCCACGCAATGAGAAGCCCATGCACCGCAATGAAGAGTAGCCCCAGCTCACCGCAACTAGAGAAAGCCCGTGAGCAGGAATGAAGACCCAACGCAGCCAAAAAAATAAAAAAGAATAAAGCTTCAGTAAATGTACACACACAAGTAAAAATATCTAGTAATGGAATTGCTGGATTTTATGGTAAGTGTATATTTAACCTCGAAAGAAATTCTTAAATTGCTTTCCAAAGTGACTCCAAGGTATTTTGCACACTCATATGTACAACAATAGTGTATGAGAGTTGCCTTATTATCCTCACCAACACTTGATATTGTCAGTCTTTCATTGTTTTTTGTTTTGTTTTGCTTTGTTTTGTCTAAAGTATCTATTCCTTTATTCCTCATTTTCTTCTTTCTTTATATTTTTATAAAAGAATATTTTTATAATTTTGTTTTATCTCCATATTGGCTTATTAGCAATACCTTATTATTTTATATTTAAGAGGTTGCAAGGGGTAAAGTATATCTCTTTAATGTATATTCTATAAGTAATATACCACTTTATACCATTTTATGTTTAGTATAAAAATGTAAAATTAGTTTATTTCCATTTCTCTCTATTTTTGTAAAATTTTTTACTTCTACATATGCTTAAACCCTTCAGTGTGTTATTTTTGCATTGATTATCTTTTAAAGAACTTAAAAATGAGAAAATACATTTTTTATATTTACCTAAATATTTAACATTTCTGGTGTTCTTCATTTTATGGTAAAGATTCAAATTTCCCTCTGACATAATTTTCCTTGTACTTGATGAACTCCTTTCAGTATTTCTGGTGGTGAAGGTATACTGGTGATGAATTCGCTAAGCTTTTGTTTTCCTAAAAAGATTTTTAATTCACCTTTATTTTTGAAAAATAATTTTGCTGAATATAGAATTCTAGGATGAAAGAATTTTTTTCCCTTTTAAAGTATTTAAAATATTGTTTTATTGCGTTTCTGACCAGAATCTGCCATCATTCTTTTCTTTCGACTTTTGTATTCAGTTTGTCTTTATTCTCTGGCTATTTCCAAGATTTTCTTTTTATGACTTGGTTTTCAAAAATTTGACTATAATATGCCTTATATGGTTTTCTTTTATTCTGTTTGGGGTTGTTAGGCATCTTTGAACTATTGTTTTATAAGTTTTATTAAACTTGGAAAACTTCAACCGTTATATCCTCAAATATTTTTTCTGTTCCTACCACCCTCCTTGTGGGACACCAATTACACATAAATTTGGCCAAGTGACGTTGTCCCACAGGTCACAGATTCTCTGTTAACCTTTTTTTTTTTCTTCTTTTTAATCTTCATGACTTTTAACCTATCACAGGTCCAGTCAGCCAGTCCCCGTACCATGGAAGCACTTGGTAGCTTTGATCTGGCTGCTTCTGCCAACCGTGTTGACAAAGAAGCAAATAAAACTTCTCTGCAGAAGAAAGAATAATGAAGTCTGTTCACTGAGAGAAATAAAATTGAGAAACAGAGAAAGTATGCTTTCTGAACTCCTGATATTTTTCTATTTCCTGGTTTAAGTTCCTTTCTGAGGCTTTATTAATTCTTACCCTTGTAGTAATAGGCTCAATTCTTGCCCACAGTTTTGTTCTTGGTTTCTGAGAAATGCCCAGTTTCTTTATAATAAATCATCTTTATCTTCTTTAAGCTGGCTGAATCTAGTTTTCAACAACAATCGTAAAACACTGACTATTTTTTGTTTCAGCAGAGGAAAAGTTTTTTCAAAATGAATTATATATGGAACCTCAATATATATAGAAACAAAAATAGAGGTGGTCTAGTTTTCTGGGTGTTGAAGGGCTCTCTGAAGATCCAATTACTTAGCATTCCTCCCCTTTATCATGGCACTTAATTTACCTCTACATGACTGTAGGGTTTCCTAGAACACAATTTGACAACCGCTGTCCTATAGGACCATTCTAGATACTCACCATTTTCCATATATGCTTTTTGCTTCCTCATATCTGTGTTTTAACCAATTCTGTTCCTTTGTTCTATTACATTCTTTTCCTTAACATTTTCTTTATCTGTGCTTTGATCATTCCTCAGGGTCTATGTTGCTTGAATGGTCAACCATTCTGGCAGCCTTAATCATTCTTCTGTCTTCTGAACTCTTATTCTATTTAATAACTCAAGGCATTTACACTCTTTGTATTATAATATAAGCTATTTATTTAAGTTTCAACTATATTATATAAATTCTGTGAGTGCAGATACCCTATGTTACATGGAGCCTATTGTGGTACCTTATACTTGGTAGATACTTGATAAATATTTGTTAGATAATTTTCACCTTTTAATTACCCTCTTGGATTTCTTTGTTTTTTTAATTAATTAATTAATTTATTTATTTTTGGCTGCATTGGGTCTCCATTGCTGCATGCAGACTTTCTCTCGTTGCAGTGAGCAGGGGCTACTCTTCGTTGCGGTGCGTGGCCTTCTCACTGCGGTGGCTTCTCTTGTTGTGGAGCATGGGCTGTAAGCACGTGGGCTTCAGTAGTTGTGGCACGTGGGCTCAGTAGTTGTGGCTCACAGGCTTTAGAGAGCAGGCTCAGTAGTTGTGGCTCACAGGCTTAGTTGCTCTGTAGCATGTGGGATCTTCCCGGACCAGGGCTCGAACCCGTGTCTCCTGCATTGGCAGATGGATTCTTAACCACTGTGCCACCAGGGAAGCCCTCTCCCAGATTTCTTTAGTGGAGTTTTAGCATTACTTTCAACACTACTCAATCTGACACACAAATAATCAATTGAATGCAGTGACTGATCCATATAAACCTTAATGACTAAAAAGCCAATATTAATCGAATATTTTTTAAATGGGTTAATTTCAGTTAAATTTGAGATAGGAAGTATGAAAATAAAACTTCTTCTAAACATAAACATGGTGGAAAAGAAATTTTATTTTAACTTTTTTGTTCTATTGGCAGAGACGTGTAGGTATAGAGAAATTGTAATAATTTTCAAACTGTACTCTGCAAAGTCTTAGGAGTTCATTGAAGCCCCTTTAAGTATCACAATTGTTGGTGGATAGGGATGTATAGAAAGAGATAGAAGTGAGGAGAAGCCAATATTTGGTGTTGTTTAAACAAATTGTCCCTTGTTTATTTTTTTTAAGTTTGAAAATCAACTAATTCCTCAGAGAAAAGTGAACCAAAATAATCCCAGATAGATGTTATCAAATCTTTGTCATACTTTCTCCACAAAGGAAATAATTCCATGCTTATTTAAGTATTTGGAAGGAAAACTTCTACAGAACAGTGTTGATTTTATACATTTACAAAGACTGCATAGCTATTGTTCTAAAAGACTATCAGACTTTGATGCTCTGAAAATTTTGCATGAAGCCATTACTCCATCACATCAATAGGGGAGGGGGAATAGAACTAATATTGAATAAAATTACTGTACACCAGCCAACGTGTTCAATTTAATTTTTAAAAATCTTTACAATATAATGCATGGTCAACTTTCAAAAATTTTGCATTTGTTAAGTTGTGGAGTCAGGATTCAATTGAATGCACTTATTAAGTGAGATTAACAATGAGTAAAAATAATCCAGCATATTAAAATTCTTATGTTAATTTTTTCTTGGACTCCAAAGATTTTTTATATATTCTAAATTTATTCTTTTTAAAGAACAAAGTAGCCTCAGCCTAATTTTTATTGTTAGAAGAAATGAAGCAAAATCTCGATATACAGCAATAACTGCTTCTTCCTAATGGGGGTTTTATAAATCACACATGTCAAGTATAAATCATTTAATATCAACACAGCTCTTGAAGTAAGAGCAGGACAGATTTTGTATGTGATAGCAGTTTTGTGGTTGTTTGGTAACATGAATCCAAGTTTCTGCTGCAGCTATTTCTTTTCTTGTGTTAATCAACTATCAAAAATACTAAAAGGGGAGGGGGGTAGTGGAGGGAAGGATTGGGAGTTTGGGATTAGCAGATGTAAACTATTATATAGAGGATGGATAAACAACAAGGTCCTGCTGTATAGCACAGAGAACTGCATTCAGTATCCCGTGATAAACCATAATGGAAAAGAATATTAAAAAAAAGAATGTGTATAACTGAGTCACTTTGCTGTACAGCAGAGATGGGCACAACATTGTAAGTTAACTATACTTCAATTAAAAAAAAAATTAAAAATATACTAAATGGATGGTATAGTATCCTGTGAGAGATGGTCTCTGCAATCACGTAGAAACATGCATGATAAAATAAAATATCTATAGATTTAGCATAATGTAGCATAACTGCCAATGATAAGCCCATGCATTCAAAATAGTGATAACTAAATTAATATAAAGTCACATCTTTTATAAAAATGTATTGTAATAATAATCTTTGCATTGTTCTGCCATGAACAGCAAATACTAAAGCTTTCCAAATCCCTTATACATCAACTTTCTAATCTATCTGCAACTTTCAAATATACTTGTCAAATATTAAAGATTAAGAAGGCAGTATTATTAGTAGTAATACCAGGTGTGGAATTATGCTTTGCATTGGGAAAGAAATATAATAGATATAGTCTTTTCTCCAAGAGTTTGTAACCTAAAACATTCAATATGAGATCTGAGATAACGTCACCATTACACTAACACACACCTAATGTAGTAGCTTGTTCAGAAGCTCAGTTTCTAACTGCGAGTTGCTTAGTTTTCACCATATTAAGTACTTAACGGAAAAGCACTCTACAAATGGGCTTTAGGAAGCCCATAATCAACTTAAAATTGCTTGTGAAGTATTTGGGGGACAGGGAAAGCAAGTACATTTTGCTGGAGAGAAAGTATATGGCCTTTATCACATTCTTAATTAGTGTGTGTTACCCCCAAAAGTTTTAGAACTATTAATATAGGAAATCAATTTGAGTACTATTTTATTGTTAATGGCAATTATTGTTGTTTTTGTATAATGTTGCCGTAACAAAAATCTGCTGAAATGCAATTTAACGATATCGATTTAGGCCTAGCTCTCTGTTTAGGTTGATATTATTCAGAATTTAGCGGATATTTACAGTTATCTTGAGCAATCTAGTTAAAATCAGGAGACACTTGCTCAACTGCCTTCAGGGGCTATAAAGTTATTAAAAATATGTAAGACGTAAACATGTCAAATACTACAGAGGAGCGGGGATGATATAAAACCAGAGTATATGCCTCTCGTAAAGGTAGTCAAAATTCGCCGTTTCTTTTAATACCATGTGGCTGAAGAAGACACCAATTTGTGATCCCTGAATGGTTAAAGAATCAGAGTCACGTAAATGCACTATTGGTGTCCCTGTTGCTAATCCATGCTTCCTATGGTTCTATTGATTATGCAGAGTGAATTCACCTCACATTTGCCAAAATTTTTATGAGTAAATAGTTATATAATGGTTAAATCATACTAATTCTGGTCTGGGTATGCCTGCCATTTTAATACCAATTTAGATTGCCTCAAATTTGATAAGATTGAATATTGTCGGCAAACCAAAAAACTTTACCCTCTTATGTTAAGTGTTGGGGACCTCCAATTAAACTGACAAGTGACAGATTAGCAAGAAGAAAGAAACCAGATTTAATTACATGTGTACACAAGGGAGTTCACAAAGAAATGTGACTTAAGGAGGCGAATTTGGGGCTTATATACCATCTTAAGAGGGGGTGGGGAGGAGCAGAGTGGCACTTTTGGGAGAACAAATGACTCCTTAGAAGGGGATTAAAAAGGCCACTTATGGAAAAACAAATGACTTTTTAAAAGATAAATGGGCTTTAGGAGAATAGATGGGAGATAGGACGGTTTTGTAACAATGTCTGTTTGGGTGCAGTACTGACTTCTGGTCTCCAAGAAGAAATTAGCATTGCTCCCGGGAGGTGATTTGTGACAGCTGGGTTCTTTTGGGGAGGCTCTGCTTTTAGGCAGATAAGGGATTTCAGCAACTCAAAGGTCTTCAGCTCAAAATAATTTTTTATGCCACAGTGGTTTATTCTGGATCCCTTTAATATAAAGCAACAAGCTACGAATATATGAAGAAAAAAAAAAAGCTTGCATTGTGAAAAGTCAACATCTAAGGCTCCTTAGATCGTCTGTGTCAGATTCTTATTGAAGTTCATGTTTTTGCTAAGTGTAATGAGTTAGAACCACAAGTCAACAGTTTAATAAGCTTAGGGGAAAACACATTTTTTTTTTTTCTTAAGGAGACATTTCTGAATTGCTAAATCACAGATCACAGACAGGTGAGCCGAAATAAAATAATTAGAGTAAATCAGTGGTTTATCCTTCTACTCATTACATTTTATCCTTCTACTCATTACATTACAAAAACATTTACAATGTTTTTCTGAACTCACATGACCATCACCAATGGTGATTTAGTAGTTTTGTTTTTAATTAATACTGTTTCCAAAAAGCTGAATCTGAGCAGAGTAATCTGGATTCTAATAGGAAAGTAGTTTTCTTCAAGAGTGTACACTTTTGGGGCTTCCCTGGTGGCGCAGTGGTTGAGAATCTGCCTGCCAACGCAGGGGACACAGGTTCGAGCCCTGGTCTGGGAAGATCCCACATGCCGCGGAGCAACTAAGCCCGTGAGCCACAACTACTGAGCCTGCGCGTCTGGAGCTTGTGCTCCGCAATAAGAGAGGCCGCGACAGTGAGAGGCCCGTGCACCGCGATGAATAGTGGCCCCCGCTCGCCGCAACTAGAGAAAGCCCTCGCACAGAAACGAAGACCCAACACAGCTAAATATAATAAATAAATAAATTTATTTTTAAAAAAAGAGTGTACACTTTTTAAAAAGATAAAAATAAAATTTGTTCTATTTTTCACTGACTATACAACAAACCATAGATGTTCCAGAGTAAACCACTCACACCTACAAGCACCTTCCCTCTTCAGATTTGATTCTTCCTCATCCTTACCAGGGTCCTTTTCTTCTTATCTTCACAGTCCTTCCTTCCTCTGTAGAAGGATGGGGATGAGGTTGGATATGTTTTACTTTCTAGAAATATCTCTATTACCCATTGGCAGAAATTTAGAATCACAGAGCACTCATAGATGAGAGAGATGGGAGCATCTGCTTTGAAAACAATGAAAATGAGAGAAAAGGATGAAGGTGATTTTTAAGAAGTTAGATTAGTCCTTTTCAATCATTAACAAGCATGCAGATCTCCTGGGGATTTTGTTAAACTAGATATTTTGGGACTGGGAACTGAGATTTGGCATTTCTAATAAGCTCCCAGTGAAGCTAATGCTGGTGGTCCATGGACCACTCTTTGCTACAGTATCAAGGAGTTGGGCTGTTATCTTTATGAAAGCACACTTTCCTTGAAGTTTCTGGAAAACACGGAAGAATTAAACTGCTTCTTATTGTTTTTCTTGCTGCTTTATTATTTTTTTGCATGTACTCAAGGCAGGACTGGACCACATGTTGCCAGGATTTATATAGCATTTATGAAATCTGGTTTCTCTGAGGTGATGATGTCATAGTGGAGCATGTATCATGATGTATCTGTATGATAATCAGAAGATAAAACAACTTTGCTTAGATTCTCTCAACAGGATAATAGTATTGACTTAAAAAACAGCAACAGCAACAATCCCAAAAACCATTTGTTAAATATCTATTTTGTTTCAGGCACTGTACCAGGTCCTGGGGACCCAAAGTTGAAGATTACATCATCCCTGCTGGTAAAGATCTAAAATTCATCGTGATCAGTGCTGCAGTAGGGTACGTATAAATGACAGGGGAAAACAGATGGAAACATAACTTGCATGTGGGGAAGACCACAAGGCCATAGAGAAGAGGTGAGACTGGAGTTAAGGCTTGAATGACAGGTAAGGTTTTAGCGGGGGAGGACGTTCTCTGCAGAGAAAACAGCAGGTGCAAATGCGGGGAGGCACTTACTTGCCCTTGCAGCATGGCTTTTGATGGGGATGTTATGCTCTCCATCAGACAAGTTCCTTACGGAACAAATACAGTCAGAGCTGTGGTGAAAAATACTCTATTATTCACAGCAACTAATAATTGAAATAAGAAGCAAGTACTTTTTTTTTTTTTTTAAAGTGCTTGAAAAGGCAAGTGGACATTAAATGTTTTATAATTACCCTCCCCACTGCCTTTTTAAGGGAAGCTATTGTCAAGGAAAGAAAAAAAAGGAAAGAATGTGTTTTGCACCATTTGTTACAGAGGTTGCCATGGAAAAGCTGACCTTCCATGCAGGGGTCATGGATGGGAAGTTACTAGAGCACGCACCAGAAGCCACTTCTCCTGCGTTCAGGCACGAGACCAGTTCCACTATGGAATTAAAGACGATCTCTTTTGACTATGTAATTTTTAGGATATCATCACATGCTGGATAAGCCTTTTAAGAGACCAGCTTTATAGAGTCTGCTTTTTTGTTTGTTTGTTTTGTTTTGTTTTGTCTTATCAGCCAAAATAACTGATAGACATTTATTAGGGGAACACTGAAAGCAAAACAGTGGAGTGCAAGCTTCAAATATGACTAACATTAAATTCATTGTTTGTTATATACATATTTACTTCGCAATATTTTATGCTGAGCAGTTTTCTAGGCTTTGAAACTAAAATGACAAACAAGACAGGAGTGAACCTGACTCCAAGAAGCTTATATTTTAGTGGAAGCATCACTAAGCAACAGGGAGTGCTATTTCATCAGCAGTTTTCAAAGTGTGTTCCATGGACCCTCTGGGGTCCCCAGTACTCTCTCAGTGGGTCCATGAGATCAAAATGCTTTTCATAATAACACTAAGACATTATCTGCTTTCTTTCCCACTTTGTTGACATTTGCATAGATGATGCAGAAGCAATAATGGTAAAACTGCTGGCGCTTTAGCACAAATACCGTCAGTGGCACCCTACTGTCCTCCATTTCTAGTAATTTTATTCTTCCTGCCACAAACACACGGGAAAAAGAAAGAGAAAAAGCCAGTTTCACTTAAGAATGTTAATGAAGCAGTAAAAATTAATTTTATTAAATCTTGACCCTTAAGTACATGTCTTTTAAATACTCTGTGTGATTAGAGACAGATCTAGGACTTTAGCAAGCAGACAGATTAGGAAATCCTTAGTTTTCATCCTCCCATAAAAACAGATTGCTATTCATGAACAAAAATAGCCCTGGGAGGGCTCCAGAGTTCAATTAAGATCCTACAGCAACTCAGTGGAGGGAAGAAAAAGAGAGAATAACGGCACAGAAGGGGTTGCTGAGGAGATTGGCTTGGCTGAAACATCTGGAGAAAGCAGGAAACAAAGAAGAAGGTCAGGGGCTCTCAGAATCAGTATCGACACCAACCACGTGGCGGGTGCCATCGAGATCCTCAGTGACCTGCTGTACAGAGGACACCGGCAGCCTTTGTCCCCGAGGAGCTCAACAGCTCTGGTGACAGCTGCGAACTCTGCAACTTTCACAGCAGAGGACCCCAAAGTCTTCACCTCCGCTCTGCAGAGGGCACTGGCAGCTTTTGTCACTGCAGTAATCTGGTATAGTGCCTGGAACAGAATAGATGTTTAATAAATGGTATTTGGGAGTGTTGTTTGCTTGTTTTTTAAGTCAACAGAGTAGTGCCAACCAGGGGAACTCACCCAAGCTTCAGTGTCTAGAATTTGTATTGGGTTGCCTTTACATAGGCATGAATGAGTGAGTCACTGGCATATGATCAAACTAAATCTATACCCACCCTCCTCTCCCTGGATATTGGGTTTCTGTCACATGGCTCAAAGCCCCAACCCTCTAATTACATGGTTGGTCTTGAGTCAACTCAGCACAAACTCTCTAGGGCCCCCCTATGAGTAGGTAACTAGTAGGTCACAAGTATAAAGTGTCAGGGACCACCACCGTGAATAACAAAAATACCCTTATCACTTGGGAAATTCCAAGGATTTAGAGGCTACTTCCCAGAAACTGAAGACAAAGACCAGTTAAATTCTTCACTATACAACAGGGACCAACACATAGGCATTGAAATACAGAGACTTGAACATGCATGTCTTGCATGAGTAAAGACTTCCCGTCTGTGTGGCTTGACTCCAAGGTATTTTGAAACATAAAAATGAATGCTAAGATATGGACAGAAGTTTGGGGACATTTTATGAAGCATCTTTGAAAGTAGCCTAAGAATTTTATCTTTTTAATAATAGAAAATCTCTTCCTATTACTGGATATATTTCCATATATGTTCCATACCTGAATTACCTCTGTTTGGTGAGACTATAGCATCTAAAAAGATTCTAACAGGGAGAATGGCCCTTGACCATGTTTCTAAAAATCTACCTCATACTTATAAACTGTTTCCAACTGGTCCAAGAAAAAGTCACTGAGTAACTAGCGGTTTAACAAAACTAACAAGGGCCAGCCTGATGCAGTTATTTAGCTGAGTACCTATTTAGCTTCATCCCTGGATTCTCTATCGGCTCTGGTCTCTGTTAGACAGCTACCCATTTTTTTTCTGACTCAATTTTTTCTCTAGGATTCCAGATTCCTGGCTCCTCCCTGAAAACTTTTTCTGTGCCTCAACTTAATGTCTCTGCTGACCTGTTAACTTGCCTATATGTTACCTCCCAGGATGGCGACACAGCCAGAGGCCTAATTA
Source organism: Eubalaena glacialis (assembly GCF_028564815.1). NCBI lineage: Eukaryota > Metazoa > Chordata > Mammalia > Artiodactyla > Balaenidae > Eubalaena > Eubalaena glacialis. The sequence continues at coordinate 173,536,063 of NC_083716.1, read as the reverse complement.
TACATCCCTGTGATCAGTGTGGCCATGCCAGGACAAGGCGCTACCTCTCAGCTCTTTAGCCTTGCATCCCTTTGCTGCAGTCCTTGAATGTTTCTTGGACAAGAGCCCTTCATTCCATTCCAGCTCTCAGCTCTCAGGCATGGGGTTGGATTCCTGCCCTTGCACACTGCTTGGGCAGGCACAGTGCCTTGTACAGGATGGGCACACTGATTCTGTCACATTATATCCACACGTACTACTTCTGCTGAAGTCATTGACTACTATACTGCTTTACCCCTTTCTAAAAAAAAAACATGGATCCTCAGGACTGTGGTATACAATAAACAAACTAGTATCTGGTCTGGCTTACAAGAGCTTCTCAACATGGTTAAATGCTAGGTGCTAAGTGAGAAATGTGGATAAATGAAAGGAGCCCTGACTTCATAAAGCTGACAGTCAAGTGGGTAGCTTATAACTTTTTTGAATATAAACACTATCAGTTAATTTTTAAACATATCCCTAATTACATATGGCTACTTAGTAATTACTAATCTAATAGTGTATTAGTATACTGTGTATATTATAAAATATATATAAACCAGAAAATCAGAAGGATAAATTACATAATCTTTTTCTAGATTTGATAATGTCTAATGTTTTTTGGACTTTTTATTAGATATGATTTTTTTATCAGGTAAGATTCATTTCTTTTACCTGATTATATGGCTGAAGGAGAGGTCTAAATCGTAATAGCAGAGGTGTCATTTTCTTGTTGTTATATAAATTCCATAGTTCCTTGCAGAGATCTTTTAAAGCTATTTAGGCAAAGAATCCAGAATAATTCTCTCACTTTTACACATTGGCCCCAACCTATGGTAAGTCAGTTCTATATTCTCCAATCCTTTATGTGCACAAGACAGGTTCCTATCTCAAAGGCGACCATCCAAAGTGGCCTGGAATAGAAATCTCTAAGCACAGGTAAGACATGAGGGGAGCTAGATTCCTTCTCTGGAATTTAAGCCAGGAAACAGAGAGAGAATCTGCAGGAGAAGACCATGTGGGAACAGAAGCCGAGAAGATACCCAGGAGACCATATTGAGGCAGGGCCATGAGAACCATGAGAGAAGTGAAGACATGAAGAAGAAGAAGAAGATACAAATGAGATGCATGAGCTGGGTGGGGGCTGGTAGGAGCAGAGATAAGTCTCCATCATTGCCCAGGAAGGATGTGCTCGGTTAATGAGGTGACCAAATAAATGAACCCTAATGCTGTGTGGATAATTCTACCTCACTTTGTTCAATTTCACTGCATCTCAACCATTCAACTCTTCCTGAGTTTCTGTGGGGTTCTTGCCTTCCTGATTTCCATACGTATCCTTTTATTAAACTTATACAATGTGAGGTAGTCTGAGTTTCTGTTTCTGACCAACAGACAGCACCACCCACTGATCCAGGGCCATTTGTTAATGATTTGATTACTGATTAGTAAAAAGGGAGAGATGGTGGGGGTAGGAGGAGTCTTTTTTGTTTTTTATGAGTTTAAGAGGCATGTTCCAGAACTAAGGCTAGGGGATATACTCAGAACCTTTGTATTCACTTAATTTAGAAAAAATTCATGTAAGTGGGGCAAACAGAATGAACATCACACACTGCAAAAGGCTGATATGCTTCCTCATCTCCCTGACATTCAACCGTGATCAATCTGAATGAAGCCATTCAGGAAATACCCATTCTTACTGGGAAGATATCATGAAAGTAGGCAAACAAGTGAAAGAACAGGTTGGTACGTCCTTTAAAAATCCTATTAGTAATATTCTATTATTAAAAACCCATGCTTGTGGCCAAAACAAAATCATCCAGATGAGTGTAATATAAAAAAAAAGTTTCCAGCCCAACCTCTAGCCCCTATTTCTATTGATACTTGCCAGAAGTAATGAGTAACGGTTTCATGTTTATCCTTCCAGAATATTTCTTTTTGTATATATATTTTTATACAAATAAACTCATTCTAAACATGTTATTCTTTAACTTTATTTTCTTACAGCAACTATCCATTTCTGTTAATATAAATCTGCCTCATTCTATCAACAGCTGGGTTGTATTATATTAAGTAGTTGTCACATTATTTAACCAGAACTCTACCGACAAGCATTAAGTTATTTTCAGTTCTTTGCTCTTATAACTAATGCAGAAGCGAACATTTTTCTTTTTGTATCATTGTGTATTTGAGTAACTATATTTAAAGGATAAACACCTACCAATGGATTTGCTGGGTAAGGAGATACGTTAATTTAAAATGTCATAAATATTGTGAAATTGCCATTCCAAAATGTTATTTCAATTTACAAGAACTTTGTAAAAAAAATGCCTGTTTTCCCACACCCATGTTAGACAGAATATTATCAAATCTTTCCATCTTTGCCAATATAATGTGTTAAAAATGTGCTGTTTTAATTTGCATTTTTAAGCGCTAGTGATGCCAAACATCAGATATTTATTGGTTATTTGAATTTTGTTTTCTGTGAATTCTTTTTTTAAAAAATTAATTCTTTGTCATTTGTGTTGAAAATATTGTTCCACTTTATTATTTTTCCTGTCGATTTATTTATTGAATGTTATCCTGAATACGCATGTCTTTTAAAAAATATTTATACATGTTCAAGAGAATCAGTAATTTGCTTTGGACTTTGAGGATTTTTGTATACTTGGAAAGTCATTTTCTACTCAAGGATAATAAAAAAAATGACGTGTTTTTCTATATTTTTATCTTAATATTTAAATTTTGGTAAATTTAGAATTTATTTTGTTATAAGGAGGGAGATTGGGATTCACTTCTCTTTCAGATGACTATACAGCTGCCCAAATACATGCATTAAATAATCCATATTTTCCCAACTGATATGAAATATCATCTATCATATCTTAAGTCCTATACATATTTAAATCTATTTCTGGATTTGAATGAATATAATTGCATTGATATATCTGTTCCTGTGCCCGTACAAGCTATTTAAGTTTCTATAGCTTTGAAAATGCCTTAATATTTGGTAGGAGGTTTATTCTTTTTCTTTCAAGGGCAACTTGAAAATGTGTGTCAAAAATGACAAAGTTGGGATTCCCTGGTGGCGCGGTGGTTGGGAATCCACCTGCCAATGCAAGGGACATGGGTTCGAGCCCTGGTCCAGGAAGATCGCACATGCCGCGGAGCAACTAAGCCCGTGCGCCACAACTACTGAGCCTGTGCTCTAGAGCCCGCGAGCCACAACTACTGAAGCCCACGCGCCTAGAGCCCGTGCTCTGCAACAAGAGAAGCCACCGCAATGAGAAGCCCGTGCACCACAACGAAGAGTCTCTCGCTGCAACTAGAGAAAGCCCGCGGGCAGCAACAAAGACCTAACGCAGCCAAAAATAAATTTTAAAAAATGTAAAAAAAAAAAAAAATGACAAAGTTAACTACAATCTTTGGCCCAGCAATTTCACTTCTAGAATTTTTAAGAAAATAATAAAATGTATATATAATTTTAAAACGTATGATCCAAATTTCCCCAGGTGTAATCAGAATATAGGACAAATTGGAACACAGTAAGAGTTATAACTAGGGTGACCAACCCTTCTCCTGGGACTGAGGGATTTCCCAGGACATGGGACTTTCAGTGCTAAACCCAGGAAATTCTCAAGTAAACTAGATGGTTAGTCACCCTAACTACCCAAATATTTCTAGTTTTTGTTCTTCCTGTTCTACATGGTCTCCAGCCTCACAAATATTTCTAGGAGGTCCCAATTTTCATATGTGCTTACAAATTTGTGTTTTGTGTAAATACATATACGGGCTCATATTTACTTCTGCTGGCACTGCCGCTGTTCCGCGTGGCAGTCCCCAACTGTTGCTGCTCTATTCTGTGCTACTTCATAGTTAGAGTTTCCTGCTTCTCTGTTGGGTATAGTGAACATCACTGTCTCTCTGCTTAGTATAGTATTACCTACCTGGTGGTAAGATATCTCTCAAGCTGTAAGTCTCTGGTTTCTCTGACTCTATTGCTGCCACTCTTCGGCCAAGAGCACAGACCCCTAGAGACGGATTGCCAGACTTCTAATCCTGAGACATTAGGAAGGCTACCCAGAGGACATAATGTCAGACCCAGATTGTCTAGGGAACAAATTATTTCCATGCTTCCCATTAGCTAACTGGAAGAGCTCCACTCACTTGTTCATAGCCGGAAGCCAAGCTTCTCCCCAGGACTGGGTCTACTTTGCCTCTAAGCTGCTGAGTGAACCTGGCCTGTGAACCCAGATGATTACCCAGGGGTGACACGATCTCAGACTCTGAAGTTTGGGCTCACTGCCAATTTACATGTATGAATGTGTACCCTGCCACTTTTCACTACTGAGTTTGGCGTAAGAAATGAGTGACAACAGGAGACTTGAATTACTCCTCTGTGTTGAGCTAAAGTGGGACCAGAAGAAGAGTAGTAGAGTGAGACTGAGCAATAACCATTGGGAGTGCTGCTACCCATGAGGGCAAAACAGGAACTGAGGCAGAGAGACTCACGTGGCCACAGAAACACGGCAGGTGGGCGAGGCATGTGCTTCGGTGATATCAGTAATTGTTATCCCAATGACTAAGTACTAAACACAATGATAACTTCAAAAAGAAATGCATACAATTGTTAGTTTTTAACCATTCTCTGTAGCCTATTTGGACGTATATTTTTTTAGCAATGAAAAGCAAGAATCAGCAATACATTATCAATCCAATTTTAAACTCTAAAGCAGGTGAGTTTCATCATAGGGCATACTATTAATATGTGTCTCATAAAATATTTTACATTTTGGAGATGTAATGAAGGTATCCAACTGGTTTAAATTTATTTAAAGGACTTAATTATTTTAGAGCACATTTAGGTTCACAGAAAAATTGAGAGGAAGGGACAGGGATTTCCCATATATCTCCTGCCCCTACACATGCACAGCCTCCCTCATTATCAATGTCCTCCACCAGAGTGGTACATTTGTTACAACTGATTCACCTACATTGACACATCATCATCACCCAAGTCCATAGTTTATATTATAGTTCACCCTTGGTGTTTTACGTTCTGTGGGTTTGGACAAATGTAAAATGACATGTGTCTGTCATTAGAGTGAACTCAGAGACTTGAAGCAGAAAAGACTCTCTTCTGCTGGCCTTGAAGAAACAAGCCACCATGGGTTCTACTGCTAAAAGAAACTGAATTCTACCAATGACCACATGAGCTTTAAAGAGGACCTCAGGCATCAGGTGAGACCTCAGCCCTGGCCAATACCTTGACTACAGCCTTGTGATGTCCTAAGCAGAGGATCCAGGTAAGCAGTCCCCAAACTCCTGATCCATAGAAACTGGGAGATAATAAACATGTCTGAACCACTATGTTGTGGTTATTTACTACTCAGCAATTGAAAACCAATATGCTATCATAAAAATATCTGAAAGTTGTTTGGTGGAGATGACAAATAGATATTCCATTTGTTGGTTTTTAGAATGACTGAATTGAAACACCTTAGGAAAATCTATATATGATTTATATATTGATTATAGAGTAGATTCTGGTATATTTCCAGATGTTGCTAAAGGCCTATGATTAAGCTTGTGTTTCTGGATTTTGGGAATTTTTTTTTTTTGCCAGGCCCATATTGAGTCTTGTCCCAAACTGTCTATACTGATATGCCTGCTTCTTGTTTCATAGAGGACTTAGTATCATTCTGATTTTGCTCAGAGCATGGTCTTTATAGTGTTTATCAGCTGATTCCCGAGGAAGTCTTTGCTTCCTGTTAGTATGCCTTGGAAAAGGCTGACTGCCCACTTTATAAATTAACCCGACAATGGCTGTACAATACTATAATTGTATGGTACTAATCAGAGCCCTTTGGATCAGATTTACTTTGTGGACTCTGTTTTCTTGGGCTAATTTTTCCCTGCTGCAGTTGGAAATTGTTGTGTATGGTGGCAGGAAGACTTCCGTTTTGTAGGAAAAGTAACTTATTGTGTGGTTTTGGAGCTGAAAATAAATATTCCACACATGTGGATACATGACATTTCCTGTGTTACTTTGTTAAAAGCCCTAGCCACAGTAGCTCAGGGAGATTATGGTCTAATTATTTTATTCCTGATATGGCTTCCACAAATGTAGCTTTATTAATTTTAATATGATGAAGTATTTCATGAATCAGAGAAAGAAGTTAAGACATGAGCTGAGTTGGATAACTAAATGTTACTGTGCTCATGAAAATATGGATAAACACTTTTAAGACTCTCTCAAGTACTTACAGTAATAATGAAAAAGTATTTGAAACTTTGTATTTATATGAATGCTTGGACACTTTGTTCATTAAGTTTTATATGAGTCTCTGAAATGCTTTCCATTAACCTTTTCTTTAGTTTCATATTTTATTCATGTTGGTTTAATTTTTGAACTAAGAGGTCTTCTATACTCAAGGAAAGAAATATTTTCTTAATACACATGTTTCACAACCTTTTTTTCTTGAAGAGGTATATTCAAATGCAAATTCATAGTTTTTCCAGGAATGTTTCCTAGAAAAATTTGCTACTTTTTTTTTAACACCTAAAATAGATGGAAAATAAGCAGAAAATGTTTTTGCAAGGCTAAATCCTTCTACTCCACCAAAAACAACTAGTCATGCTTCTCAATGGAAGCAGCGTCCTCTAGTGGATAGAGTTGCAATAATGTAAACTTTTTTTAAAAACAAATTTTCTCTGAGGTGAAATTCACATAATATAACCATTTTAAAGTGTATGATTCAGTGGTATTTCGTGTACTCACAATGTTGTGCAACCACCAGCTCTCGCTAGTTTCAAAACTTTTTAATCGCTCCATAAATAACTCATAACCATTGAGTAATCACTCTCTATTCTGTCCTCCCATCCCCTTGTAAGCTCTATTATGCTTTCTGTCTCTATGGATTTGCTTATTCTGAATATATCACATAAAGGGAAACATACAATATGCGAACTTTTGTGTCTTGTTTCTTTCATTTAGCATTTAGCATTTAGTTTTCAAGGTTTATATCAGTACTTCATTCCTTTTTATTGTAGAATAATATTTCATTGTATGTATATACCACAATTTGTTTACCTGTTCATTCAGTGATGAAATTTGGGTTGTTTCCACGTTTTTTCTGTTATGAGTAATCCTGTTATAAACATTTGTGTACAAGTTTCTGTGTGAATATATATTTCCATTTCTCATGGTTAAATACCTTGGAGTGGAATTGTTGGGTCATATGGTAAGTCCATGTTTAACTTTTTGAGGAACCACAAAAAAAAAAAAAAAAAAAAGGGCCAACCAAGATACATCAGAATATGGTTTCCTAAAATATTGGCATGTTTTGCAAGAGAATGCTTGTTAGTGGGGAAAATAATGGCAATAGTTATAGCTACTTATATTTCCCTCTAATAATGCCAATCTTTTACAGAAAGCCTTTCTAGAATTGAGCATGTGGTGATAATCCCTCTTACCTCATGAATATTGAGTTCAATGATATGCTATAAGATTTATCAATTAAAATATATATGATTATTTATGTATACCAAGATGTTTGAGTTATCTCCTGTTGCATTTTGACTTCTAAATAAGTTTTTCTCCTTTTCTTGAATCCTTTCTATCTGAAAAACATGATATTTTCTTGTTTCAAATAACAGGAATTCAGATATCAATTACATCAATTTGGAGGGGAAAAAACTTTGTTCCCCTCCAAATTTGATATTTATAAACTTATAGTAATGTTGAGTTTTTGCATATTAAGATTCAAAGTTCAGAGAATTGAATAAAGTATAGGCTCTAGAATAGGAAGAATAGTTTATTATATAAGGGAAGTTCTTGTCTCACAGGAAAGGGAAAACATTTCCTGTTACTGGTCAGTGGAGCAAAAGAAGAGAAAAAATTAAGGGAAGGGGATTAGATATGAGTGACCTGATTCTCTCTCCCACCTCATAGTTGAAACTAATATTGGAGGTGGTGGTGGTAGACCATTACCATTCGAAGATAGATTTAAGTGACTCTCAAGCAGAGGGCATATTCTGCACTTTTCAGGACATAGCCTAAGAAATTTGAAAGATGTTTAGAGATGACCCCGTTTGGCAAATCCTGGGAGCAATGTGGTGCTGTCCTGTAGGTACAAGAAGAATCAAGAGAGTGGTTACAATGTCACATGGTCTGCTCCTAACAGGTAAGAGGATCCAGAATTTCTTTGGAGCTCTGGCATGGGAGAGGTAGAAAGCAAAGTATGAAAGAGCCAAAAACAGAGTGGATCAGAGACATCTGGAGGCACTATGTGGAAAAGAGAGAATTTGAATCAAGAAACTGCAGTGTCTCTGTTCATGTGAAATCCATCTGCGGCCAGCAAATGATTCCTGTTCATAGCAAAGCAAATCAGTGTTGTCAGATAGAGATCATAGATCTCTGTAAGTCAGTCCTCACTTGATCCTGCTGTTTGGGTTCTTATGGATTTTCTCATTAATTAAGGAGTTATATGAAATCTTGGACTTTTTAAAAATTTGTATGAGAGACATGGTTTTAGGTGTTTTGGGGGTAAATTATCACTTTAAAGAAAATAATGTCACCCTCAAAATACTAAAATAGAAAAAAAATATTACCTTACAAATCTATATCTAGTGAAAATATCCTTCAGAATTGAAAATAAAAAAGAAACACTTTTCGGCAAATTAAACTTCAGGGACTCAATAAGAGTGGACCCACAGTAAAGAAAATACTAAAGGGAGGTTTTTTTCAGGCAGAAGACAAATGATTCATAAGTAAGGAAATTCAAGAAGGAATAAAAAGCATTAATATTTTGGGAAATCTAAGTGAGTATTGGCTGTAACAATAATGCCTTCCAGAGTTTAAGTATAGGTAAAATGAAAATATAAGACAATAACAGCACAACAGATGACAGGGGTGAAGTAGAAAAAAAGTATTCTCATGTCCTAGCAAAGTATAGAAGCTGGTAAAAGTACTAATTTATTCTATTTTATTTTTTTAACACCTTTATTGGAGTATAATTGCTTTAAAATGTTGTGTTATTTGCTGCTGTATAACAAAGTAAATCAGCTATATGTACACATATATCCCCATATCCCCTCCCTCTTGCGCCTCCCCCCCACCCTCCCTATCCCACCCCTCTAGGTGGTCACAAAGCACCGAGCTGATCTCCCTGTGCTATGCGGCTGCTTCCCACTAGCTATCTATTTTACATTTGGTAGTGTATATATGTCAATGCTACTCTCTCACTTCATCCCAGCTTAAGCTTCCCCCTCCCCGTGTCCTCAAGTCCATTCTCTACATCTACGTCTTTATTCCTGTCCTGTCCCTAGGTTCTTCAGAACCATTTTTTTCTTTTTTTTTGATTCCATATATATGTGTTAGCATGCGGGATTTGTTCTTCTCTTTCTGACTTACTTCACTCTGTATGACAGACTCCAGGTCCATCCACCTCACTGCAAATAACTCAATTTTGTTTCTTTTTATGGCTGAGTAATATTCCTTTGTATATATGTGTCACATCTTCTTTATCCTTTCATCTGTCAATGGACACTTAGGTTGCTTCCATGTCCTGGCTATTGTAAATAGAGCTGCAATGAACACTGTGGTACATGACTCTTTTTGAATTATGGTTTTCTCAGGGTATATGCCCAGTAGTGGGATTGCTGGGTCATATGGTTGTTCTATTTTTAGTTCTTTAAGGACCCTCCATACTGTTCTCCATAGTGGCTGTATCAATTTACATTCCCACCAACAGTGCAAGAGGGTCCCTTTTCTCCACACCCTCTTCAGCATTTATTGTTTGGAGATTTTTTGATGATGGCCATTCTGACCGGTGTGAGGTGACACCTCATTGTGGTTTTGATTTGCATTTCTCTAATGATTAATGATGTTGAGCATTCTTTCATGTGTTTGTTGGCAATCTGTATATCTTCTATGGAGAAATGTCTATTTAGATCTTCTGCCCATTTTTGGATTGGGTTGTTTGTTTTTTTGATATTCAGCTGTATGAGCTGCTCGTATATTTTGGAGATTAATCCTTTGTCAGTTGCTTCATTTGCAAACATTTCTCCCATTCTGAGGGTTGTATTTTCACCTCGTTTATGGTTTCCTTTGCTGTGCAAAAGCTTTTAAGTTTCATTAGGTCCCATTTGTTTATTTTTCTTTTTATTTCCCTTTCTCTAGGAGGTGGGTCAAAAAGGATCTTGCTGTGATTTATGTCAAAGAGTGTTCTTCCTAAGTTTTCCTCTAAGAGTTTAATAGTGTCTGGCCTTACATTTAGGTCTTTAACCCATTTTGAGTTTATTTTTTGTGTATGGTGTTAGGAAGTCTTTTAATTTCATTCTTTTACATGTAGCTGTCCAGTTTTCCCAGCACCACTTATTGAAGAGGCTGTCTTTTCTCCATCGTATATGCTTGCCTCCTTTATCAAAGATAAGGTGACCATATGTGCGTGGGTTTATCTCTGGGCTTTCTATCCTGTTCCATTGATCTATGTTTCTGTTTTTGTGCCTGTACCATACTGCCTTGATTACTGTAGCTTTGTAGTATAGTCTGAAGTCAGGGAGCCTGATTCCTCCAGCTCTGTTTTTCTTTCTCAAGATTGCTTTGGCTATTCGGGATCTTTTGTGTTTCCATACAAATTGTGAAATTTTTCTTTCCAGTCTGGGAAAAATGCCATTGGTAGTTTGATAGGGATTGCATTGAATCTGTAGCTTGCTTTGGGTAGTAGAGTCATTTTCACAATGTTGATTCTTCCAGTCCAAGAACATGGTATATCTCTCCATCTGTTTATATCATCTTTAATTTCTTTCATCAGTGTCTTATAGTTTTCTGCATAAAGTCTTTTGTCTCCTTAGGTAGGTTTATTCCTAGGTATTTTATTCTTTTTGTTGCAGTGATAAATGGGAGTGTTTCCTTAATTTCTCTTTCAGATTTTTCATCATTTTTGTATAGGAATGCAAGAGATTTCTGTGCATTAATTTTGTATCATGCTACTTTATGAAATTCATTGATTAGCTCTAGTAGTTTTCTGGTAGCATCTTTAGGATTCTCTATGTATTGTATCATATCATCTGCAAACAGTGACAGCTTTACTTCTTTTCCTATTTGGATTCCTTTTATTTCTTTTTCTTCTCTGATTGCTGTCACTAAAACTTCCAAAATTATGTTGAATAATAATGGTGAGAGTGGGCATCCTTGTCTTGTTCCTGATATTAGAGGAAATGGTTTCAGTTTTTCACCACTGAGAATGATGTTGGCTGTGGGTTTGTCATATATGGTCGTTATTATGTTGATGTAACTTCCCTCTATGCCTATGTTCTGGAGAGTTTTATCATAAATGGGTGTTGAATTTTGTCAAAAGCTTTTTTGGCATCTGTTGAGATTATCATGTGGTTTTTATCCTTCAGTTCGTTAATACGGTTTATCACATTGATTGATTTGCGTATATTGAAGAATCCTTGCATTCCTGGGATAAACCCCACTTGATCATGGTGTATGATCCTTTTAATGTGCTGTTGGACTCTGTTTACTAGTATTTTGTTGAGGATTTTTGCATCTATGTTCATCAGAGATATTGGTCTGTAGTTGTTTTTTTTTTTTTTTTGGTGACATCTTTGTCTGGTTTTGGTATCAGCATGATGGGGACCTTGTACAATGAGTTTGGGAGTGTTCCTCCCTCTGCAATATTTTGGAAGAGTTTGAGAAGGATTGGTGTTAGCTCTTCTCTAAATGGTTGATAGAGTTCACCTGTGAAGCCATCAGGTCCTGGGCTTCTGTTTGCTGGAAGATTTTTAATCGCAGTTTCAATTTCAGTGCTTGTGATTGGTCTGTTCATATTTTCTGTTTCTTCCTGGTTCAGTCTCAGAAGGTTGTGTTTTTCTAAGATTTGTCCATTTCTTCCAGGTTGTCCATTTTATTGGCATATAGTTGCTTGTAGTAATCGCTCATGGTCCTTTGTATTTCTGCAGTGTCGGTTGTTACTTCTCCTTTTTCATTTCTAATTCTATTGATTTGAGTTTTCTCTTTTTTTCTTCATGAGTCTGGCTAGTGGTTTATCGATTTTGTTTATCTTCTCAAAGAACCAGCTTTTAGTTTTATTGACCTTTGTTATTGTTTCCTTCATTCTTATTCATTCATTTCTGATCTGTTCTTTATGATTTCTTTCCTTCTGCTAACTTTGGGGGGTTTTTTTGTCTTCTTTCTCTAATTGCTTAGGGTGTAAGGTTAGGTTGTTTATTTGAGATTTTTCTTGTTTACTGAGGTAGGATTGTACTGCTATAAACTTCCCTCTTAGAAGTGCTTTTGCTGCATTCCATAGGTTTTGGGTTGTCTTGTTTTCACTGTCATTTGTTTCTAGGTATTTTTTGATTTCCCCTTTGATTTCTTCAGTGATCACTTCGTTATTAAGTAGTGTATTGTTTAGCCTCCATGTGTTTGTATTTTTTACAGATCTTTTCCTGTAATTGATATCTAGTCTCATAGCATTGTGGTCGGAAAAGATACTTGATACGATTTCAATTTCCTTAAATTTACCAAGGCTTGATTTGTGACCCAAGATATGATCTATCCTGGAGAATGTTCCATGAGCACTTGAGAAGAAAGTGTATTCTGTTGTTTTTGGATGGAATGTCCTATGAATGTCAATTAAGTCCATCTTGTTTAATGTGTCATTTAAAGCTTGTGTTTCCTTATTTATTTTCATTTTGGATGATCTGTCCATTGGTGAAATTGAGGTGTTAAAGTCCCCTACTATTACTGTGTTACTCTTGATTTCCCCTCTTATGGTTGTTAGCATTTGCCTTATGTATTGAGGTTCTCTTATGTTGGGTGCATAAATATTTTCAATTGTTACAGCTTCTTCTTGGATTGATCCCTTGATCATTATGTAGTGTCCTTTTTTGCCCCTTGTAATTGTCTTTATTTTAAAGTCTATTTTGTCTGATATGAGAATTGCTACTCCAGCTTTCTTTTGATTTACATTTGCATGGACTATCTTTTTCCATGCTTTCACTTTCAGTCTGTATGTGTCCCTAGGTCTGAAGTGGGTCTCTTGTAGATAGCATATATATGGGTCTCGTTTTCGTATCTTTTCAGCCAGTCTATGTCTTTTGGTTGGAGGATTTAACCATTTACATTTAAGGTAATTACCGATATGTATGTTCCCATTCCCATTTTCTTAATTGTTTTGGGGGTTTTTTTGTAGGTCATTTCCTTCTCTTGTGTTTCCTGCCTGGAGAAGTTCCTTTAGCATTTGTTTTAAAGTTGGTTTTGTGGTGCTGAATTCTCTTAAATTTTGCTTGTCTGTAAAAGTTTAAATTTCTCTGTCAAATCTGAATGAGATCCTTGCTGGGTAATCTTGGTTGTAGGTTTTTCCCTTTCATCACGTTAAATATGTCCTGCCACTCCCTTGTGGCTTGCAGAGTTTCTGCTGAAAGATTTGCTGTTAACCTTATGGGGATTCCCTTGTATGTTATTTGTTGCTTTTCCCTTGCTGCTTTTAATATTTTTCCTTTGAACTTAATTTTTGTTAGTTTGATTAATATGTGTCTTGGCATGTTTCTCCTTGGATTTATCCTGTATGGGACTCTCTGCACTTCCTGGACTTGATTTCCTTTCCCATGTTAGGGAAGTTTTCAACTATAATCTCTTCACACATTTTCTCAGGCCCTTTCTTTTTCTCTTCTTCTTCTGGGACCCCTATAATTCGAATGTTGGTGCATTTAATGTTGTCCCAGATGTCTCTGAGACTGTCCTCAATTCTTTTCATTCTTTTTTCTTTATTCTGCTCTGTGGTAGTTATTTCCACTATTTTATCTTCCAGGTCACTTATCTGTTCTTCTGCCTCAGTTATTCTACTATTGATTCCTTCTAGAGAATTTTTAAATTCATTTACTGTGTTGTTCATCATAGTTTGTTCGCTCTTTAGTTCTTCTAGGTCCTTGTTAAACGTTTCTTTTATTTTCTCCATTCTATTTCCAAGATTTAGGATCATCTTTACTATCATTACTCTGAATTCTTTTTCAGGTAGACTGTCTATTTCCTCTTCATTTGTTTGGTCTGGTGGGATTTCACCTTGCTCCTTCATCTGCTGCGTATTTCTGTCTTCTCATTCTGCTTAACTGACTGCGTTTGGTGTCTCCTTTTTGAAGGCTGCAGGTTTGTAGTTCCCATTGTTTTTGGTGTCTGCCCAGAGTGGGTAAGGTTGGATCGGTGGGTTGTGTAGGGGAGGTGGAGGGGACTGGTGCCCCCCCTGGTGGAGGGGACTGGTGCCTGTGTTCTGGTGGGTGTGGCTGGATCTTGTCTTTCTGGTGGGCAGGGCCACATCTGGCGGTGTGTTTTCGGGTGTCTGTGAACTTATTTGATTTTAGGCAGCCTCTCTGTTAACAGGTGGGGTTGTGCTGCTGTCTTGCTAGTTGTTTGGCCTGGGGCATCCAGCACTGGAGCTTGCTGGCCATTGATTGGAGCTGGGTCTTAGCGTTGAGACAGATATCTCTGGGAGAGCTCTCACCAGTTGCTATTACGTGGGGCAGGGAGGTCTCTGGTTGTCCAGTGTCCTGAACTCATCTCTCCCACCTCAGAGGCTCAGGCCTGACACTAAGCTGGAGCACCAAGACCCTGTCAGCCACACGGCTCAGAAGAAAAGGGAGAAAAAAAAAGAAAGAAAAATAAATAAATAAATTAATTAATTAAATAAATAAAATTATTTAAAATAAAAGAATAAAAAAATTATTAAAATAACAATTTAAAAAGTAATAATAATAAAAAAAAGAGAGTAACCAAACCAATAAACAAATCTACCAATGATAACAAGCGCTAAAAACTATACTAAGATAAACATAAAAATCAGATACAAGTCAGTTGCAGACAGCAAACCCCAAGTCTACCATTGCTCCCAAAGTCCACTGCCTCAATTTTGGGTTGATTCATTGTCTATTCAGGTATTCCACAGATTCAGGGTACATTAAGTTGATTGTGGGGATACAATCCACCGCTCCTGAGGCTGCTGGGAGAAATTTCCCTTTCTCTTCTTGGTTCGCACAGCTCCTGGGATTCAGCTTTGGATTTGGCCCCACCTCTGTGTGTAGGTTGCCCTCAGGCTTCTGTTCCTGCCCAGACAGGATGGGGTTAAAGCAGCGGCTGATTAGGGGGCTCTGGCTCACTCAGTCCAGGGGAAAGGAGGGGTATGGTAGTTCTAATTGGAATGTGAGGCAAGCCTGTGGCAGCAGAGGCTGGTGTGACGTTGCAACAGCCTGAGGCATGCTGTGTGTTCTCCCGGGGAAGTTATCCCTGGATCACGGGACCCTGGCAGTGGCGTGTTGCACAGGCTTCTGGGGTGGGTGTATGGATAGAGACCTGTGCTTGCACACAGGCTTCTTGGCCGCAGCAGCAGCGCTAGCATCTCATGCCTGTCTCTGGTGTCCATGCTGATAGCCGCGGCTCGTGCCTGTCTCTGGAGCTCATTTAGACGGTGATCTGAATCCCCTCTCCTCGCGCACCAGGAAACAATGGTCTCTTGCCTCTTAAGCAGGTCCAGACTTTTTCCCAGACTCCCTCCCAGCTAGCTGTGGCGCACTAGACCCCTCAGGCTGTGTTCACGCAGCCAACCCCAGTCCTCTCCCTGGGGTCTGACCTCCAAAGCCCGAGCCTCAGCTCCCAGCCCCCGCCCACCCTGGTGGGTGAGCAGACAAGCCTCTCGGGCTGGTGAGTGCTGGTCGGCATCGATCCTCAGTGTGGAAATCTCTCCGCTTTGCCCTCTGCACCCCTGTTGCTGTGCTCTCCTCCGCGGCTCCAAAGATTCCA
The DNA here is from genome assembly GCF_028564815.1 of Eubalaena glacialis. Taxonomy (NCBI): domain Eukaryota; kingdom Metazoa; phylum Chordata; class Mammalia; order Artiodactyla; family Balaenidae; genus Eubalaena; species Eubalaena glacialis. Next base: position 173,520,246 of record NC_083716.1, on the reverse strand, counting down.
ACCCCCACCCAGCCCATGTCTCTGCCCACGAAGGGGTTTCCTAGAGTGTGGAAACTTTTCCTCCTTCACAGCTCCTTCCCAGAGGTGCAGGTCCAGTCCCTATTCTTTTGTCTCTATTTTTTCTTTTGCCCTACCCAGGTACGTGGGGGAGTTTCTTGCCTTTTGGGAGGTCTGAGGTCTTCTGCCAGCGTTCAGTAGGTGTTCTGTAGGGGCTGTTCCACATGTAGATGTATTTTTGATGTTCTTTTGGGGAGGAAGGTGATCTCCACGTCTTACTCCTCTGCCATCTTGAATGTCCCCCCCTAATTTATTTTAGAATTTAATAAGTCACAGAAGCATGTGGCAGTTGGTGGGGTAGCTAAAAACAATATAGTAACAAAATGTATAAAATAAAAAAATACCAATAATGAATCCAAAAGAAGTCATCAATTTAAATCCAAATGTATTGTGTGTGTGTGTGTGTGTGTGTGTGTGTGAGAAAGATTGTTAGATAAGGATTGTCAGACTGGATACAAAATAAAACATCCATATTCAATATTGAATATGAAGTTACAGAAACATTAAAGGTAAAACAATGAAAAAAGATATACCATGCAACCACCATCTAAGTGAAAGCCACTGTAGATATAGTAATATCAGACAAAGTGAATTTAGGGCAATTACTAGAGATTATTACTAGCAATTATTATGACTATTATTACTAGAAATTAAGGAGCCTATTTCATAATGATAAAAGGGTCTATCTACTACAAAAATGTAGCAATTATAAATTTTAGGTGCTAATAAATATCAAATAACCAAATAAAAATCAAAAAATATATAGCAGAAGTTAACAGGACTTAACAGTGAAACAAACAAATTCATAAATACATTGGGAGATTTTTACATATCCTTTTTTTACATTACCTTTTTGTAAATGATTGAAAAAACAGACAGAAGAAATCAGTAAAAATGTATTCTGAATGAGAAGTCCAATAAACTTGATCTTTTAAACATATAAAACACTGCATCTAATAAATGAATAATGCATTTCATTTTCAACTACACATGAAACTTATGTTACATTTGATAGATGCTGAGCTAAAAAGCAATTCCTCTCAAGTGTTAAATGGTTAAAATTATTCAGGGTATGTTATCTGAATAAACAGAAATTAAATTGGAAGTCAAAACAAATATATCTAGATATTCCTGAAGTATTTGGAAATTTAGCAGTACTCTTCTGAACTTCCAATAAGATAAGACAAAATCACAATACAACTTAGAAAATATTTTTAACTGAATGGTAACAAAATAAAATATAACAAAATTTGTAGATGTTATTAAAGTCATGCTTAGAGAGAAATATATAGCCTAAATGCATTTACTAAAAAAACAATAAAGGCTACAAATCAATTTCAATAATTTAGAAAATAATGGAAAATAAAAATCATAGAAATAGAAGAAAGTAAGTTATAAATATAAATGCAAAAAAAAAAACCTAGTGAAATAGAAAAGGATATACAGTAGAAAAGATGTCAAAAGCCAAAAGTTGGTTCTTTGAAAGACTGAATAACAAAAAGAAAAAAGTCACAAAATACCAATATCAGGAATCAAAAAAGGGTCATTAATACAGATTCTACAGATTTGTAAGACATAACAAAGTTATAAACAACTTTATGTGAATAAATTTGAAATTTCATTTGAAATGGGCAAATTCCTTGAAAAATTTGCTACAGAAACTGAAACAAGAAACAGCAAATCTGGGCTTCCCTGGTGGCACAGTGATTGAGAATCTGCCTGCCGATGCAAGGGACATGGGTTCGAGCCCTGGTCTGGGAAGATCCCACATGCCGCGGAGCAACTAGGCCCGTGAGCCACAACTACTGAGCCTGCGCGTCTGGAGCCTGTGCTCCGCAACAAGAGAGGCCACAATAGTGAGAAGCCCATGCACTGCGATGAAGAGTGGCCCCCGCTTGCCGCAACTGGAGAAAGCCCTTGCACAGAAACAAAGACCCAACACAGCCAAAAATAAATAAATAAATAATTAATAATTTAAAAAAAAAAAACTCACATTAAAAAAAAAAAAAACCAGCAAATCTGAATGGTTCTCTATTAAAGAAAAAAACTAAAAACTTGTACACAAAACCAACTCAGCCCCAGAAGCCTTCACTAGTAAATTATCCAAACAGTTAAGGGAAAATTAATACCAATCTTAATCTCTACTAGAGAACAAAAAAGTGAAAACCTTTTTCATCTTGTTTTAAGAGGTTAGCATAACTTTACAATCAAAATCTAACCAGCACATTAAAAGAAAGAAAAATTATAAGCCAAACTCTTCCACAAAAATAGATGTAAGAACATGAAACAAAACATGAAAAAAATGAAACATGGCAATATATGAAATTGATAATGCAAGTGACCAAATTGAATTCAATTCCAGGAAAATAATTAGATCTAACATTCTAAAATCAATGAATGTTATTTACTGCAATATAAAAATAAAGGAGAAAAATACTATGAATACCTAAATATAATGCAATAAAAATTTAATAAAATTCAGTATTATAAATGGTTTTTAAAATGCTTAGAAAATTAGGAACTGAAGGGATCCTCTTTAAGATGATAAAGGATATCTATTTTAAAAACCTACACCAAACAGCATACTTAATAGTGAATTATTAAAATCTTCCCCATACTCAGATCAAAAGTAAACAAGCTAACCATTATCATCATACCTCTTAAATGTTATAATGAATGTCTAGTCAGTCCAGTAAGGAAAGAAAATGAAAATGATGGTAGCGGAATTGAAAAGAGCAGAAATCAATGGAACAGAAAACTGAAAAACAGTAGAGAAAATCAGTAAACCAAAAGTTAGTATTTTTGAATACATTAATAAAATTGAGGAAATCCCTAGATAAGCTAATCAAGAAAAAGAGATAAATACAAATTTTCAATACCAGAAATGAAAAAAAGGATATGACTAGAGAGGCCACAGACATTACAAGCATAAAAAGGGAGTGATTTGAATAATTTATGCAGTAAATGCAATAACTTAGATGAGGAAATTCTTAGAAAAACTCAACTTATCAAAAGGAAAAAAAAAAGGAAAAAAAATCTCAGTAGCCCCATATCTGTTAAAGAAACTAATATCTTTAATTTAAAATTTTGCACAAGGAAGACTCAAGTTACAGATGGCTTTACTAGTGAATTCTATCAATATTTAAGTGAGAAATAATTCCACTCTTACAGAAATTCTTTCAGGAATGAATGAACACTTCCTAACTTGTTTTATGAAGACAGCATTATCCTGATACAAAAAATCTGACAAATTATCCAGAAAAAGCACTAAAAATAAGAGAGAGACATTAAGAGACATGGGAGAAAGATTTAGAAATTTCAACATGTAATCCTCAAAAGTTCCAGATGGAGAGAATAGAAAAGTATGGGATGAGAAAATATTTCTAATGCTAAAAGCTAAGAGTTTTCCTGAAATTGTCTTAATTAAAGATACTAATAAATATCTTCAAATTACATTAGCATAAATTCTAAGTCAGATTAATAAAAGTAATTTTATAATGATGCAAAAAATTTAAAAACATCAAAAATAATTATAATATAAGCTAATGTATTAAAAATGTGGCTGACTAGTCATTTTCAGGAAAAGAAAAACTGAGTGAGTTTGCTATCTACAAACTTTGCTGACAGAATTCCTCATCTATTTCAAGAAGGAAATAGAACACAAAATGAAGAAGTAAGCAAAAGAAGCAAACTTAAAGAAAGAAATGAATTAACATCTAAATAAGTCTAAATAAGCACTGCCTACATAAATCCACAATAATAATACTGTTTAATTCATTGGGTGCCAGACAAGGTAGAATTAAAATAGTAGACAAAAATAACACAAGAAGTGAGCAATGATATGAAATCAGTCCTGGAACTTCATTGCTCCAGATAAGGGTACAACTATTGATTATATTTCACTAATTAAGTATACATGTTAAAATTTAAAAGTAATCACTTATAAAAATAAATAAGGAAGAAGGAAGGAAGGAAGGAAGGAAGGAAGGGAGATAATGTGCATCTTCACAACAGTAGAAATGGGGGGAAAATGATGATAAAAAAATTAATGCAAAAGAAGACAAAGAAAAGAAGGAAGAAACAAAGAAAAAACCTTGAAAAATAGAAAGCACAAAATAGTGATAAAAATAAAATAAAATACATCTGTACCTAAAATAAATGTAAGTAGATTAAGAAAGGTTATTAATAGAACATGTCAAATTGGGTTTTATAAAATAAAAGCTAGGTATATTCTTTTAAAAATATGTACTAAAAAGATAAAAACACGGACACCTTAAAAAAAAAAAAGAGATGGGAAAATGAGATCTCTGTAAAATATTAGCAAAAAACAGGCAAGGTACCCTTATTACTAACAGCTTAAATAGGTACAGATGTATCTGATTTCACTGCTCATTCTACTGCTTGGAGCAATCAATCACTCCTCGTTGCCAACAGAATAAATTCCAGACTCTTTAGCATAACTTTCAAGTTTCTTCACCTTTGGCTACAACCCTCCTTTGGACAGTTAAGTTCATGTTTGATCTCTCAGCTCCTATCATAAAGCTGATATGTAGTAGACACGCAAGTATTTATTTAGTTCAGATGAAAGAAAAAAACTCACGAGGGACTTCCCTGGTGGTGCAGTGGTTAAGAATCCGCCTGCCAATGCAGGGGACACGGGCTCGAGCCCTGGTCCGGGAAGATCCAACGTGCCGCGGAGCACTAATCCCATGCGCCACAACTACTGAAGCCTGTGTGCCTAGAGCCCGTGCTCCACAACAAGAGAAGCCACCACAATGAGAAGCCCGCGCACCGCAACAAAGAGTAGCCCCCGCTCACCGCAACTAGAGAAAGCCCACGTGCAGCAATGAAGACCCAACGCAGCCAAAAATAAATAAATAAATAAATAAAACTCACGATTCATGCAATCATAACATTTACTTGCATAAAGTCCTCTTCAACTTTTTCGTAGGTGTTTTTTCTTTTAAAAAAAGAGAGGAGAAGCACATTTATATTGTGGATCTGACATATTGACAACTAAGCAAAATTTCTTTCACCCACGCCTCTTCCTTCCCTCTTCCCCCACTATTGCTGTACATATTAACAACAAAAGACTTTTTTTCAGAGGATAATTTATGAAGCATCCCCTCCTATTTCTTATACTCCCTTCCTTTCCTTGACTTTCCCGTTTTTCTTCCCACTTCTTCCTTCTCTTCTCCCTTTTCATCCTCTCCCTTCTTTTTTTAACTCCTCCCTTCTCTTTGTACATTCATCTGTATTATACCAGAGCTTAGGAAAACAAGTGATGATGAGGGGTGCCCAAGATAAGAATGGAAGTCTTTCCTGTTTAGATGTGACTTGACAATGACTAATCGAATGAACGTTTTATATAAGCTGCCTCCCATTGTCCAGATTTAATGGTTCTTACCCAACAGGGCATCTGGAGGACTATTTCTATGAATCCATACTGTTTCCTAACCCCCCCCCCCCGTATGCACTAGGGATAGTTGGGGTGCCATTTTGTATGTGTGTGTATGTATAATTTGAAGATCTCTAAACTATTCTGATAGAATTCCCTTTCCACCAACTACAGTCCTAGAAAAGAACCCCTGATACAAATGGGTCAATGTCACACTTCAAGATAAACACCTCTTGGGACTTCCCTGGTGGCGCAGTGGGTAAGACTCCACACTCCCAATGCAGGGGGCCTGGGTTTGATCCCTGGTCAGGGAACTAGATCCCACATGCATGCCACAACTAAGAGTTTGCATGCCACAACTAAGGAACCCGTGAGCTGCAACTAAGGAGCCCTGGAGCCACAACTAAGGAGCCCGCCTGCTACAACTAAGACCCAGCACAACCAAATAAATAAATATTTTTTTTTTAAAAGCTTTAAAAAAGAGATAAACACCTCTCTCCTACTGTATAGCACAGGGAACAATATTCAATATCCTGTGATAAACCATGATGAAAAAGAATATGAAAAAGAATATATATGTATAACTGAGTCACTTTGCTGTATGGCAAAAAGTAAACACAACATTGTAAATCAACTATACTTCAATAAAATTTTTAAAAAAGATAAACACCTCTCTCACTACAAGATAAACACCCCCAAAGCCATCATATCGGGAACTTGTATATGATGACTTATACAATGAAGCCCTGAAGGGAACAGGTGCATATTCTGTAGAACATTTTTTCATATTGAGCAAGGATACCCTAACTCATTGGTCCTCGACCCTAAGTATAAATCAGCATCAATGGGGAGCCTTAAAAAAATTAGATGCTTGGAGAGAGGAGAAGATGGCGGAAGAGTAAGACGCGGAGATCACCTTCCTCCCCACAGATACATCAGAAATACATCTACACGTGGAACTGCTCCTATTGAACACCCACTGAACGCTGGCAGAAGACGTCAGACCTCCCAAAAGGCAAGAAACTCCCCACGTACCTGGGTAGGGCAAAAGAAAAAAGAAACAACAGAGACAAAAGAATAGGGACGGGACCTGCACCAGTGGGAGGGAGCTGTGAAGGAGGAAAGGTTTCCACACACTAGGAAGCCCCTTCGCGGGCGGAGACTGCGGGTGGCGGAGGGGGGAAGCTTCGGAGTCACGGAGGAGAGCGCAGCCACAGGGGTGCGGAGGGCAAAGTGGAGAGATTCCCGCACAGAGGCTCGGCGCCGAGCAGCACTCACCAGCCCGAGAGGCTTGTCCGCTCACCCGCCGGTGTGGGTGTGGGCTGGGAGCTGAGGCTCTGGCTTCGGAGGTCGGATCCCAGGGAGAGGACTGGGGTTGGCGGCGTGAACACAGCCTGAAGGGGTTAGCGCACCACAGCTAGCCGGGAGGGAGTCCGGGAAAAGTCTGGAGCTGCCCAACAGGCAAGAGACTTTTTCTTGCCTCTTTGTTTCCTGGTGCGCGAGGAGAGAGGATTCAGAGCGCCGCCTAAATGAGCTCCAGAGACGGGCACGAGCCGCGGTTATCAGTGCGGACCCCAGCGACAGGCATGAGACGCTAAGGCTGCTGCTGCCGCCACCAAGAAGCCTGTGTGCAAGCACAGGTCACTATCCACACCGCCCCTCCTGGGAGCCTGTGCAGCCCGCCACTGCCAGGGTCCCGTGATCCAGGGACAACTTCCCCGGGAGAACGCACGGCGTGCCTCACGCTGGGGCAACGTCACGCCGGCGCAACGTCACGCCGGCCTCTGCCGCCTGCAGGCTCGCCCCGCATCTGTACCCCTCCCTCCCCCCAGCCTGAGTGAGCCAGAGCCCCCGAAGCAGCTGCTCCTTTAACCCCGTCTTGTGTGAGCGAAGAACAGACGCCCTCAGGCGACCTACATGCAGAGGCGGGTCCAAATCCAAAGCTGAAACCCGAGAGCTGTGCGAACAAAGAAGAGAAAGGGAAATTTCTCCCAGCAGCCTCAGAAGCAGCGGATTAAAGCTCCACAAACAACTTGATGTACCCTGCATCTGTGGAATACCTGAATAGACAACGAATCATCCCAAATTGAGGAGGTGGACTTTGGGAGCAAGATATATTATTTTTTCCCCTTTTCCTCTTTTTGTGAGTGTGTATGTGTATGCTTCTGTGTGAGATTTTGTCTGTATAGCTTTGCTTTCACCATTTGTCCTAGGGTTTGGTCCGTCCGTTTTTTGTTTTTTACTTTAAAATTTTTTTTTCTTTTATTCTTAATAATTATTTTTTATTTTAATAACTTTATTTTATTTTATCTTTCTTTTATTTTATCCTCTTTCTTTTTTTTCTTTCTGTATTTTCTCCCTTTTATTCTGAGCCGTGTGGATGAAAGGCTCTTGGTGCTCCAGCCAGGCATCAGGGCTGTGCCTCTGAGGTGGGAGAGCCAACTTCAGGACACTGGTCCACAAGAGACCTCCCAGCTCCACGTAATACCAAATGACGAAAATCTCCCAGAGATCTCCATCTCAACATCAAGACCCAGCTTCACTCAATGACCAGCAAGCTATAGTGCTGGACACCCTATGCCAAACAACTAGCAAGACAGGAACACAACCCCATCCATTAGCAGAGAGGCTGCCTAAAATCATAATAAGGCCACAGACACCCCAAAACACACCACCAGACGTGGACCTACCCACCAGAAAGACAAGATGCAGCCTCATCCACCAGAACACAGGCACTAGTCCCCTCCACCAGGAAACCTACACAACCCACTGAACCAACCTTAGCCACTGGGGACAGATACCAAAAACAACAGGAACTACGAACCTGCAGCCTGCGAAAAGGAGACCCCAAACACAGTAAGATAAGCAAAATGAGAAGACAGAAAAACACACAGCAGATGAAGGAGCAAGGTAAAAACACACCAGACCTAACCAATGAAGAGGAAATAGGCAGTCTACCTGAAAAAGAATTCAGAATAATGATAGTAAAGATGATCCAAAATCTTGGAAGTAGAATAGACAAAATGCAAGAAACATTTAACAAGGACCTAGAGGAACTAAAGAGGAAGCAAGCAACAATGAAAAACACAATAAATGAAATTAAAAATACTCTAGAAGGGATCAATAGCAGAATAACTGAGGCAGAAGAACGGATAAGTGACCTGGAAGATAAAATAGTGGAAATAACTACTGCAGAGCAGAATAAAGAAAAAAGAATGAAAAGAACTGAGGACAGTCTCAGAGACCTCTGGAACAACATTAAATGCACCAACATTCGAATTATAGGGGTCCCAGAAGAAGAAGAGAAAAAGAAAGGGACTGAGAAAATATTTGAAGAGATTATAGTTGAAAACTTCCCTAATATGGGAAAGGAAATAGGTAATCAAGTCCTGGAAGCACAGAGAGTCCCATACAGGATAAATCCAAGGAGAAACACGCCAAGACACATATTAATCAAACTATCAAAAATTAAATATAAAGAAAACATATTAAAAGCAGCAAGGGAAAAACAACAAATAGCACACAAGGGAATCCCCGTAAGGTTAACAGCTGATCTTTCAGCAGGAACTCTGCAAGCCAGAAGGGAGTGGCAGGACATACTGGAAGTGATGAAGGAGAAAAACCTACAACCAAGATTACTCTACCCAGCAAGGATCTCATTCAGATTTGATGGAGAAATTAAAACCTTTACAGACAAGCAAAAGCTGAGAGAGTTCAGCACCACCAAACCAGCTTTACAACAAATGCTAAAGGAACTTCTCTAGGCAAGAAACACAAGAGAAGGAAAACACCTACAATAACAAACCCAAAACATTTAAGCAAATGGGAATAGGAACATACATATCGATAATTACCTTAAATATAAATGGATTAAATGCTTCCACCAAAAGACACAGACCGGCTGAATGGATACAAAAACAAGACCCATATATAGGTTGTCTACAAGAGACCCACTTCAGACCTAGGGACACATACAGACTGAAAGTGAACGGATGGAAAAAGATATTCCATGCAAATGGAAATCAAAAGAAAGCTGGAGTAGCAATTCTCATATCAGACAAAATAGACTTTAAAATAAAGACTATTACAAGAGACAAAGAAGGACACTATATAATGAGCAAGGGATCGATCCAAGAAGAAGATACAAAAATTGTAAATATTTATGCACCCAACATAGGACAACCTCAATACATAAGGCAAATGCTAACAGCCATAAAAGGGGAAATCGACAGTAACACAATCATAGTAGGGGACTTTAACACCCCACTTTCACCAATGGACAGATCGTCCAAAATGAAAATAAATAAGGAAACACAAGCTTTAAATGATACATTAAACAAGATGGACTTAATTGATATTTATAGGACATTCCACCCAAAAACAACAGAATACACATTTTTCTCAAGTGCTCATGGAACATTCTCCAGGATAGATCATATCTTGGGTCACAAATCAAGCCTTGGTAAATTTAAGAAAATTGAAATCGTATCAAGTATCTTTTCCAACCACAACTCTATGAGACTAGATATCAATTACAGGAAAAGATCTGTAAAAAATACAAACACATGGAAGCTACACAATACACTACTTAATAACGAAGTGATCACTGAAGAAATCAAAGGAGAAATCAAAAAATACCTAGAAACAAATGACAACGGAGACACGACGACTCAAAACCTATGGGATGCAGCAAAATCAGTTTTAAGAGGGAAGTTTATAGCAATACAAGCCTACCTCAAGAAACAGGAAACATCTCGAAAAAACAACCTAACCTTGCACCTAAAGCAAGTAGAGAAAGAAGAACAAAAAAACCCCGAAGTAAGCAAAAGGAAAGAAATCATAAAGATCAGATCAGAAATAAATGAAAAAGAAATGAAGGAAACAATAGCAAAAATCAATAAAACTAAAAGCTGGTTCTTTGAGAAGATAAACAAAATTGATAAACCATTAGCCAGACTCATCAAGAAAAAAAGGGAGAAGACTCAAATCAATAGAATTAGAAATGAAAAAGGAGAAGTAACAACTGACACTGCAGAAATACAAAGGATCATGAGAGATTACTACAAGCAACTCTATGCCAATGAAATGGGCAACCTGGAAGAAATGGACAAATTCTTAGAAATGCACAACCCGCCGAGACTGAACCAGGAAGAAACAGAAAATATGAACAGACCACTCACAAGCACTGAAATTGAAACTGTGATTAAAAATCTTCCAACAAACAAAAGCCCAGGACCAGATGGCTTCACAGGCGAATTCTATCAAACATTTAGAGAAGAGCTAACACCTATCCTTCTCAAACTCTTCCAAAATATTGCAGAGGGAGGAACACTCCCAAACTCATTCTACGAGGCCACGATCACCCCGATACCAAAACCAGACAGAGATGTCACAAAGAAAGAAAACTACAGGGCAATATCACTGATGAACATAGATGCAAAAATCCTCAACAAAATACTAGCAAACAGAATCCAACAGCACATTAAAAGGATCATACACCATGATCAAGTGGGGTTTATCCCAGGAATGCAAGGATTCTTCAATATACGCAAATCAATCAACGTGATACACCATATTAACAAATTGAAGGATAAAAACTATATGATCATCTCAATAGATGCAGAGAAAGCTTTCGACAAAATTCAACACCCATTTATGATAAAAGCCCTACAGAAAGTAGGCATAGAGGGAACTTTCTTCAACATAATAAAGGTCATATATGACAAGCCCACAGCCAACATTGTCCTCAATGGTGAAACACTGAAACCATTTCCTCTAAGATCAGGAACAAGACAAGGTTGCCCACTCTCACCACTGTTATTCAACATAGTTTGGGAAGTTTTAGCCACAGCAATCAGAGAAGAAAAAGAAATAAAGGGAATCCAAATCGGAAAAGAAGTAAAGCTGTCACTGTTTGCAGATGACATGATACAATACATAGAGAATCCTAAAGATGCTACCAGAAAACTACTAGAGCTAATCAATGAATTTGGTAAAGTAGCAGGATACAAAATTAATGCACAGAAATCTCTTGCATTCCTATACACTAATGATGAAAAATCTGAAAGTGAAATTAAGAAAACACTCCCATTTACCATTGCAACAAAAAGAATAAAATATCTAGGAATAAACCTACCTAAGGAGACAAAAGACCTGTATGCAGAAAATTATAAGACACTGATGAAAGAAATTAAAGATGATACAAATAGATGGAGAGATATACTATGTTCTTGGATTGGAAGAATCAACATTGTGAAAATGACTATACTACCCAAAGCAAGCTACAGATTCAATGCAATCCCTATCAAACTACCAATGGCATTTTTCACAGAACTAGAACAAAAAATTTCACAATTTGTATGGAAACACAAAAGACCCCGAATAGCCAAAGCAATCTTGAGAAAGAAAAACAGAGCTGGAGGAATCAGGCTCCCTGACTTCAGACTATACTACAAAGCTACAGTAATCAAGACAGTATGGTACTGGCACAAAAACAGAAACATTGATCAATGGAACAGGATAGAAAGCCCAGAGATAAACCCACGCACATATGGTCACCTGATCTTTGATAAAGGAGGCAAGCATATACAGTGGAGAAAAGACAGCCTCTTCAATAAGTGGTGCTGGGAAAACTGGACAGCTACATGTAAAAGTACGAAATGAGAACACTCCCTAACACCATACACAAAAATAAACTCAAAATGGATTAAAGACCTAAATGTAAGGCCAGACACTATCAAACTCTTAGAGGAAAACATAGGCAGAACACTCTATGACATAAATCACAGCAAGATCCTTTTTGACCCACCTCCTAGAGAAATGGAAATAAAAACAAAAATAAACAAATGGGACCTAATGAAACTTAAAAGCTTTTGCACAGCAAAGGAAACCATAAACAAGACGAAAAGACAATCCTCAGAATGGGAGAAAATATTTGCAAATGAAGCAACTGACAAAGGATTAATCTCCAAAATTTACAAGCAGCACAAGCAGCTCAATAACAAAAAAACAAACAACCCAATCCAAACATGGGCAGAAGCCTTAAATAGACATTTCTCCAAAGAAGATATACAGATTGCCAACAAACACATGAAAGAATGCTCAACATCACTAATTATTAGAGAAATGCAAATCAAAACTACAATGAGATATCATCTCACACTGGTCAGAATGGCCATCATCAAAAAATCTACAAACAATAAATGCTGGAGAGGGTGTGGAGAAAAGGGAACCCTCTTGCACTGTTGGTGGGAATGTAAATTGATACAGCCACTATGGAGAACAGTATGGAGGGTCCTTAAAGAACTAAAAGTAGAACTACCATACAACCCAGCAATCCCACTACTGGGCATATACCCTGAAAAAACCATAATTCAAAAAGAGTCATGTACCAAAATGTTCATTGCAGCTCTATTTACAATAGCCAGGACATGGAAGCAACCTAAGTGTCCATCATCGGATGAATGGATAAAGAAGATGTGGCACATATATACAATGGAATATTACTCAGCCATAAAAAGAAACGAAATGGAGTTATTTGTAATGAGGTGGATGGAGTTAGAGTCTGTCATACAGAGTGAAGTAAGTCAGAAAGAGAAAAACAAATACAGTATGCTAACATATACATATGGAATCTAAGGGGGAAAAAAAATGGTCATGAAGAACCTAGTGGCAAGACGGGAATAAAGACACAGACCTACTAGAGAATGGACTTGAGGATATGGGGAGGGGGAAGGGTAAGATGTGACAAAGTGAGAGAGTGGCATGGACATATATACACTACCAAACGTAAAATAGATAGCTAGTGGGAAGCAACCGCATAGCACAGGGAGATCAGCTCTGGGCTTTGTGACCACCTAGAGGGGTGGGATAGGGAGTGTGGGAGGGAGGGAGACGCAAGAGGGAAGAGATATGGGAACTTATGTATATGTATAACTGATTCACTTTGTTATAAAGCAGAAACTAACACACCATTGTAAAGCAATTATACTCCAATAAAGATGTTAAAAAAAAAAATTAGATGCTTAAGTTTCATCCCCAGAGATATGAATTCAATTGGTCTGCTTTTGGTTCAAACATTGGCATTTATTAAAGCTTCTCAGGTATTTCTAATAGGTAATCAGAACTGAAAAACATTTCAAACTTCTCATAATTAAATGGAAAAACCAAATCTGCATCATTTGGGGAATTTTGTTTATATATTATAAAGAGTGAGATCTAAGCTCACTTGGAATTTTTGCTTCCAAAATTATAGAAATGAATATGAAGATATTATATGAACTTTTTCTAGTGCAGCAGATTATTAGGGGCCTAAGTGTACAGATCTGTTGTCTACAGACTATAATAAGCAAGAGATTTGGTGAACAGAAAAGAAAAAATAAGAATATCCTTAATGAAAAATACTGAGAGCCCAAGGAAGTGATGGAAAAGTATATAGAAAGTACATCAAGAATACATAGGGAAGGAACCAAAATGGAAAAGAGAATAACAAAACAAAACAAAGCAGTAGGTAGACGGGAAGGAGAAAGGATGCACAACTTAAAATGCTAGTCAATTTTTTATTAATTTTTGTAATTTTCCACTACTCTATCCAATACCATATCTAGGTTTTGGGCCAATATTAAAACTAGATATCCAGTACACTCTTCTTAATTAATTTCCATTAAATGAAAAAATTTAAAGATGAATTATTATATTCAATGTGTATTTTTACATTTTTTCTGACAGATCATTTTACATGATAGAAATTTACCTTTAAATGGCATTTCAAAGATAGAAACAAAGACAGAACAATTAAATACAAAAACAAAAGCAAAAACTTTATTCTTTTGGCTTGATTGTGATGTGGTTTACCGTTCTTTATGGTAATAGCATTTTCCTGCATGCATTTCACCAACATACTACAAGTCAATAGCTTTAGTGTAAAGAATCTACATTTAATGTTGCTTGTGAAAGAAACACAAAATGTTTTGCTGTAACTGGTAATATAATTTCACTTATATAATTTTTGTTGAAAAGAAAAGCTTGGACCTCATATCATATCTGATAAAGTTCTAATGCCATATGGGTCAGTAAGAATAAGATCTACCTGTGTGAACAAACACTGGAAAAGACTGATGATTTACTGAATAAAAGGACTAGGTGGAAACATCTGATTCAAGCGATGCCAAGAATATCAACTGATCGTTCCTTAAGCCTCTTTTGATGATAAGGCATCACTATTTGAAAGCAAATAAATGCTGGACTCAGTCTGAGATTTGTTTCACATTGAAATGTGTGCAAAGTTTACTGTACTAATAAAAAAAAGGCAGGAACCTACACTGCATGTTAGTCTTTGTTTCTTATTTTGTGAAGTGCTTTAATTTAAAAGTGCTAGGAACAGAAACTAACAGTAGTGACTGTGACATCAACCTGAAGATACTTTTAATTTCTCATTTTATGTACAAAAAGCTGAAAAATAAAATAAAATGAACTTTGTACAGTATTTATATTTTCTTAGAAAACTCTAACCATATATTTTCAACAGAATTAAGCAGCTTGCAACATGTTTGTACATCGGGCTTTTTACCGTAGAGTATTCAATTAAGATTGGAAGGATAAAAACCAAGAAGCTCTTTATTGTTTGCTGCAACCTATTGCTTAATGACATGAAGAATGAGGTCTTGATACAGCAATTTGCTTCACTTTACCACTGACATATATGGCTTCCCATATTAGACTTCTGGACAGTGGAAGGAATAAGATGCAGCAGCAGAGGCAAGATAAACATGCAGCAGTGACAGCTTCAAACTATAATGGAACCAATTACATCATATTACCTGTTGAAAGCTTGCAAACTATACTTACTGTGGTACATATTTGATGCAATAAATACTGTGCTTAAGTCCTCATTTTTGTTTGCTCAAACATGCACCACTGGGTAAAATTACTATTTACAAAGCAGACTTTTATTTTTTAAATTGACATGTACTATGTCAACCTTACCAAGAGCAGAAGATGGCTAAACAATACTGCAGGAAAAAGCAGAATCAACTTTATAAAGTGATGAGGGGGGGATGCTTTTTGGTCAATTCAGGTTTTAGAAAGGACTGATAGGATATTTTTATTTTATGCCAAAGGACACTTATCAAAAATGTTATAGTCATGCTGCCAGGACTCTGAATGACTATGTAATGGTGTGTGTGTGTGTGTGTGTGTGTGTGTGTGTGTGTGTGTGGTGTGTATACATATATATGTATATACACGCACATATACATATATACATATATACAGGTACATGTAATGGATTATGAAAAAATAAAACAACTTTTTAATGCTTGTGAATTCTATGAAACATTTACAGGCACAGTAAAATTTTTCTGGATGAGACACCTTAAAAACATGAATAGCTATTTAAGCACCTCAAAAATCTAAAAACATCCTGACACAAGAAGTAAACTCTTTCCTTTTGTGATGTGATTTCTTTTCATGTGAGAATGAGAAGTGCAGCATGCCTTCATTTAAAATATATCCAGTTATACAGTAGAGAAACATAGAATTTCTTACCTTTACTCCCTCTCCCCAAACATAAACCCATTTACAAAAATAGTCACATATAATAGTAAACAACCTGTGAATTAAAAAGAAAGTGATAAATTCACAGCATACATTTCATAAAAATATGGCAGGTGTGGCAGTTAGAACATAAACAGTGGTGACAATTACTGTTATCAAGTGTCACGTGCTGAATTTACATAAAAATTTAACTTCCCTCCCCCCTTTAAATTGGTTCCTAGAGTCTGAGTAGCCATTACTCTCTGCTCTTCAGCAGTGTCAGCTGGTTGTGAACACAGAAACCTCCTGTCGATGTTGTTTCTCTGGTTTGTTGAGTCTCAGTTTGCTGACCAGAGGCCCCTGTCTTGTTATAGGCACTGACCTTAAGTATACAGTTGTAAAAACAGTCAGTTTGGCATTGACCTCCTGTGGGAGTCCTGTTGACACAAACACATCACCATCACGGGCTGTAAACAATTGATCACAAAATGGAATATTCTTTGTTTCTTTTTACTTTTTACTTTCCCTGATATCTTTCCCTTTGTCTTCCTTTTCTGATTTGTCTTTTTCAAATTTTTCTTTTTCTGGTTTGGTCACACTGTCATAGGAAGGTGGAGACGTGGTAGAAGGTGTCACATCGGTTTTCTCTGGAGTTGAATTCTCATTTAGTTTATCAATGAGGATATCTTCTTTGATGGGTGTTCCATCACCTTCTTTACCTTTGTCCTTCTTATATATACATGAAACTTTCTTAACTTTTTGCTTCAAGAGGTAGCGTCTATAAGCCCTCTGGATAACAATAGCAGACACCTCCTCTTGTTTGCGTTTCAAAGTGGTTGTAATGGGCTCATAGGAGACTTTGGAGGGGTTGGATGCCATGAATCTCTCTTCCATCTGTATTCGAAGGGCATCCATCTCTCCACTCTCACCCAAAACACGCTTTGTAAAGGCAAATAAAATGTCGAGGCAGTGGATCCTGTCCCCACTGACCATGGGCAGATCCATAGCAATGAGCTGGACTTTGTTTGGTTTTGCTATGAGAAGAGGAGGATCCAGGGCAGCCGCAAAATCTGAGAGCTTGGAGAACTCTATGAACTGGGTGGCATCGGGATCAAACTTCTCCCAGACCTCATAGAACATCTCAAAGTCATCCTCACTCAGGGGCTCTGCGCTTTCTTCAGTAGCAACACTGAAGTTCTCCAGAATGACAGCGATGTACATGTTCACCACGACCAGAAATGATATGATGATGTAACTGACAAAAAAGAAGATCCCCACAGATGGGTTCCCACAGTCTCCCTTAACTGAGCTGCCAGGGTGATCTTTTTCAGGGTCACAGTCTGGAGGTCCACTATTAAGAATAGGTGCTAGCAATCCATCCCAGCCAGCAGAGGTGGTAATCTGGAACAGGCAGATCATGCTGTTGCCAAAGGTCTCGAAGTTGAACATGTCATCAATTCCAACCTCCCTCTTAACATAGGCGAAGTTGGACATTCCAAAGATGGCGTAGATGAACATGACCAGGAAGAGCAGGAGGCCGATGTTAAACAACGCAGGAAGGGACATCATCAAAGCAAAGAGCAGCGTGCGGATCCCCTTGGCCCCTTTGATCAGACGCAGGATTCGGCCAATTCTGGCAAGACGGATCACTCGGAACAGGGTAGGGGACACAAAATATTTCTCTATCAGCTCAGCGAGAAACATACCTATGGAAAGCCAAGATAAAACAAAAATAAGGTTATACTTAATGGCAGCAAATGAAAATTTACATTTCTAAGATAAGCACTAACTAGTTTTACAAAATGTGGACATAAGAATTAGGGGTACACACACACACACACACACACTTACATACACACAATCTGCAATATTTGTTTAGCAAAATGAAACTGGTATGTTTAGTGTTATAACATTAACACCTTTATACTAACTGAAGGTATTAATGGTCATTTTTCCTGGTTCAAGAAAAGCATCTATAAAGGACACAATGTATATGGCAGCCAAGCACAGAAATTTAAGAAATTTATGTTTCTTAAATACTAGTTCTAGTGTTTGTATAAGATTTAATGGATAAAGCATATGATTTTTGGATCAGGAATATGAGAGTTCTTATTCTTCTGAGATGGTTTTGATCCATTTTATTTGGGAGGTGGCAGAACAACGTACTGGAGACAATCCAGGCTTTCAAGACAGACATACGTGGGACTGAATCCTGGCAATGATTTTATGTATTGCTAAATGGTGATAATAGCTACTTTTGTTGTCGTTGTTAGGCTTAACATTTACTAAGTCTTTTCTTTGTGCTAGGCACAGTGCTAAGTGCATTTACTTTCATAATCTCATTTAATCTTCACAACACCACTTCACAAAAATATTCCTTGGAAAACTAAGGATTGGAAAGGTGAGGTAACTTGCCATAGGTCACAGAGTTGGTAAGTAGTGAAAATAGGGAAGTGCTCGGTCAGGTCTGTATGACCCAGGAGTCTCATCCCTTAATCACTGTATTATCCTGCATATCACAGTCGTCAGGATCAAATGGAATGCTACCTTGTCTTTCTATTTAACCAGCGAAAGTGTATAAACAGTGGCATACTATTTTTCTCTCTATGTATATGTTCTCTTTCCTCAAACAAGCAGAACCTTACTTCTAGCACCTGATTTAATGTCCTACACACAAACACTTAATATGTATTGATGAAATGAATTTGCTTTGAATTTTTGAACAAAATGTGTACTTGTGAAAGAGAATATTACACACCATAGAAAACTATCTGAACCCAAAGATAACATGAAGCTTGTATGAGTGTGAATATATATAAACACACAACATGATATTCTAATTATCAAGGACAATTATTTATGGACTATTTGACTACTTGTAATGATTTATATGTGTACGTGTGTGTGAACTGTTTATTCAAAGCAATACTTGTCTATACTACAGGAGTATGACTGAGTACAGGAGTATTATGCCAAAGTTGCAGTTATTTTCTTCTGAAATGAGACAAGATGATAAATGAAACCTGCAGAATATAAATTCTTTTTTTTACACATCATTTCATACACAGCATGCAATTAGAGAAATGACAAGCTGAGAATGGACTAATAATTAGAATTTTATTTGAAATTTCGGGGTGAATGAGTAAGATTAGCGAAAAAAACTTTAAAGCTTTAAAACACAAATTTTCACTACTAAATTCCTTAACTGAGTAAAAGCAGCTCTTCTTACCTACGATGGAGAGAATGACCACCACAAAATCAAAAATATTCCATCCGATGGTGAAATAGTAATAACGAAGAGAGATTAATTTCAGCACACATTCTCCAGTGAACAGAACAATAAACACCAGATTAATCCAGTACAGAATGTTTGTCATTTCTTGACTCTGGTCATCAGTTTCCACCATCATGGTGACCATGTTGAGGCAGATGAGGATCATGATGCTGATATCAAAGACTTGTTTGGTTACAAAATCAAAGACCATCCCTTGAAATTTGTTCTGAAACAAAGAGTATGTAAAGTTCACTTAGAAACTGAAAACAAAAAAAATCAAGTTCAACTTATCTGATTTTAATATAGCAATATGAAAATGTAGCTTTTATTAAAAAACACTCTATGTTTGTTTTACACTTGGAAGAAAATTTGTATATTGGAATATCCAACTCTTTCCAAATGTACTTGTTTTATTTACACTGTTCATGATACCAGATTTTATAAACTGATTTTATGTTAAGAACCGCCTGCTAGGTTCTCAGTGCCCAGAACATCACCATGTGTACAATGGACAGTTAGTAAATATTTGCCACTATAATGAATCTTTGTTATTGCCTGTGTTAGGGGTGAGCATCAAAATTAACTTTGAAGAACTAATAAATAAATACTTCTCTTGCTTTTTCTGTCCTATTCCCCCCTAGTTTCTCCCTTTATATACCCCCCAACCCCAGCAAAGCCAAAGCGTCTTAAATTCTACCTTAATTCTACCTCAAGGTGCAGTTGAGAAGATGTTTTTAGAATTATAGTTCAAGAAAAAGGACATTATGGGGCCTCCCTGGTGGCGCAGCGGTTGAGAATCTGCCTGCCAATGCAGGGGACAAGGGTTCGAGCCCTGGTCTGGGAGGATCCCACATGCCGCGGAGCAATTAGGCCCGTGAGCCACAACTACTGAGCCTGCGCGTCTGGAGCCTGTGCTCCGCAACCAGAGAGGCCGCGATAGTGAGAGGCCCGTGCACCGCGATGAAGAGTGGCCCCCGCTTGCCGCAGCTACAGAGAGCCCTCGCACAGAAACGAAGACCCAACACAGCTAAAAATAAATAAAGAAAGAAATAAAGAAAAAGGACATTAGTGGAATAGTTGGTGAAATCCAGTTAAATTCTACATTTTATTTTATGGTATTCCACCAAGATTAATTTCTTAGTTTTGCTAACCAATCTATGGTTATGTAAGAGGTTAAAATAAAGGAAAGTAGGGTGAGGATTTTGTGAGGTAACTCTTCTATAAGAATAAAATTATCTTTAAAAAATTACAGTTCACAATTCAAATGTTCAAACTCTGCCCTATTCAATTTGGACCTTATTCCAAGCACTAACTGGCCTTACGTCTTGTTTATGAAATTAAGTCCTCATCTTGTAAACCAATTAAGCCGATTGGACCCTATTTTCTTCCTTTTTGCCTCTATCTGTTTGGTATTGAGGCACTCTAGAGCTTGGGCCTTGGCTTACCTCTGCTAGGTTGTCCTCTACCTTCTCAACTAGAACTACAGATGTTCTGCTACCTCTACGCTCATAGTCTGCTTTCCCAGATCGACACATTTGTTGGTCTGGATTCTCTATGTTAGTGTTTTGTCCTCTCCCTAGTAGAAGCATCCATTACTCCCTATTGAAATTCTGGGACATCAAACACCACCTGTTTGTTATATTTTGCTATTTTCTCTGAATACATATTTAGCCTGCTGGGTTGGACTTACATTGTTTCAGCTGGGTCTGTCCTTCTAGGGCCTTCTTCAACCTAATAAATGCATCTAATTCCAGTTCTAAACACTTCGTTCTTAGCTCTTGTGTACTGAAGTTTACTTTTCCAAGGCTAGTTATGGTCCCCTTATTTCTACCCTTCTGATATTTCCTACCACTCTTGTACCGTATCATTTTATCTTGTTTATCTGTCTCCTCTGTCCTAACACCTCTGTCAAGGGGTATTATCAGACAGCCCTTCTCAGTCTGGTGAATCCTAACTCAGTTTTAAGTTTTAAGCACTCTGTGATCTCAGAAAACTTTGTGCTTACATTTGTCATAAAAGTGATGACATTTTATGACATCAATTGCTCTTATTTAATTAAAACCTTTTTCTCTTCCACAGATAATAACACCTACAGTGTAGTAGATTCAAAATTGCATAAAATCAGAAACTTGGTGTTTATTTTCATATCAGCATGATCAATAAAAAGCTCCTTAGATTCCCTGCCATTTAGTTTTCCAGTGGATTACCTCAACGTATAACTCCAATTCCCTGTTATAGATCACTGTCTCCAATTTAAATCCCAGAATATGCTGGAGGAAGCTATATAACCTTGGAGGCCTTGTTCACCAAAGATTTATGTTCTCTCACTTTATCTTGGCCCTTGACAATGATTAGCAATCCTTTGTCCCTCACTTGGTCCCAGGATAATTTCAAACTTCTCAGAAATTTCCCATTCTCTTGCCCTCTATTCTTTTTTGAGAACACCAAAGTCAACTGGTGTAAAGAAACTCTTCTACTTGCTTTTTCATTTCATATTATCTTGTCTCCCACACCTATCTTTTTATATATTACTCCAAATTCATTGGAGGACTCAGTCCCTTTTGCTCTCTAACCTAGACTACACTGTTCTTGAGCCACATCCTGCGCAACTTTATTCTATATTTATTCCCTTTCTCTTCAATCTCTTCTTCTCCAGAACTCCTGCTTTGCTCTGAACCTAATCTCTCAATCTTTAGAAACTTTATTTTTCTACTTCTTCTAAACATTCATTCTCTTTCAGACTCCCTTTTTGATTGTAAAATTCTGTAAACTAGCATCCCCAATTTTTTCTCCATTCATGTCCTACTTCATATTCTGCATGACACCACTATTCATCCAGTTGTGTGAGGCAGAAACTCATAAGTCATCTTTGTTGCTTCCTTCTTCACCTCTCATATTCAATTAATAAACCTTTTAATTTCACTCCTGTGATAGCTTACAAATCCATCCATTTTATTCATCTCTACACCACTCTACCTATCATCTCTGAAATAGTTCCAAAACGAGTCTACAGTGCACATACCACCTCTGTCAGCGCTGGTTGAGTGATATTCACAAAACCCAAACGGCCCAGGTCCCCTTCAATGGCTTCCCATTGCTCTAAGGACAAAGACTACTCTTGAACATGGCCTGTGAAGTCCAGAGAAGTGTGGACCATCCTAACCTCTTCATTCTCCCCATGTCCCAAATGAACTCCCACCCTCTGCACTCCAGCTCACTGGCCTTCCTACCTCAGCGCCTTCACATATACATTCCTCTTCTCTTCCCACATTGCCTACTGACACTTCCTCATTCTTCTCCATGCCTCAGCTCATGCTTCAGTGAAGCCTTCCCCAACTTCCCTGATTCATCAGTCCCCTCTTTCTTATCAGCTCTCATAGCCAAATGGATCTTTCCTTCTTGGCTATTTCTATATTTGTTGGGGTGACTACTTGATTACCAAATAGACTCTTTACTGTTCGATATTTAAATCCAATGTTTAGCATAGTACATTGTTAATGAATGACTGAATGGATGGATTTTACCAAATCATTTCTTAATTTGCCAAATTGTTGCCAATAATAGTCTAGTTAAGTGCACTGGTCATTTCCTGTGCATCCCTGTCCCTGTCCAGGTAAATCTACGTCATTTGATGTAATTAAACAGCCATTTAAAAATTTCTTTCTCAATCATTTATCTACATATATATGTTGCCTACTGATAAATCTCACTCCTTCACTGATTTACCTCTTCCTATAATGGTGAAGTGCCCAAGGCTTCATGCTCAGCACTTTTTGGGTCTTTTTTTTTTTTTTTGATATATTCTAATTATCTTTCAAAAATGAATCTAAGCTTCAGAGCTCAACTGAATTATGTCTGACAATGACAACTCTAAAATCTTTGTCTCATATTCATAAGACCTAATTTTTCCAAATGCCTTTATAAGACTTTGTTAGTGCAATCAGTAATTTTACAAAACATTAACTGTTTTACATTTTTCATTATCTACATGTCCTCCCTCTTTTCCTATATTTTATAGCTGCCTCATCCCACTGAGTCTTCTTGTTGGCTCCTTTATTTCCTATGTTCCAGTCCTATTGGCATGACCCCATATTGTGGACTCATCTTCTTGTATATAAGGGTTCATCTTCTTGTCCGAGGCCCAGCATTATTTTGTCTCTAACATCTTCTCATGCCAGTCTCTAAAATTCTTTTTCTTCACATTACTATGCTGTTCACTTAACTGTATTATATTTTCATTTGGCTTAATTAAGATCGATTTCTTCAGACTCATAGTGGTAACCTTGACTCATTTAACCCAGAAAACCTTGTGTTTACTACTCACTATTTCAAATATATCACTATTCTCCACTGCAATATTTATTTCCATGGCTTTGGAGTATATGTTTTCTTACATAGGGCATTACTCTGCTTTACTCCCCATCCATTCAAGTTGTATTATTTCTCAAAGAGTAGGCTCAAATTGTCCATTCCTAATGTTTTGTCCAATATAACTATCCACTTTCTTTGAGCTTTTGGCTAACTTACAAACAAAACATGGGCATGGCCAGTTTTAGCTTGGCCAGTTTTACATCGCCACTAATGGAGTCATAGAGTCATGATTCCTGGGGAACACTGGATTGCCTTGTACCATGTATATCTTGGGGGAGGACTTCTGAAACATAGAAACACTCAGGAACTCTCCTGACAACAATTCCTTGCAGCAACCAAACAGAACCAGTAGCCATTGGCAAATATACAATTGGAATAGCCATAAAAAGTCTTAAAGAATGATGTCATCTGATTTAGGGGCAAGATGCTAGGAGGAAATAGATTTTTCTTAAAAACCAGGAAAAAACAACAAGACCTGTGACTTTTTACATTAATGATTCCATTCAATCTGCAGAGTTGGACAGAATATGGGGCATATCCAAGAGGTACCAATTATCCCAGTTGGTCCCCACTGCACTCTGAGAACATTCAATATTCCCACACTATGTATATATGAATATGTTTTCTTCTCTGCATTATTAGAAGCTTCTCAATGACATCAATCCTATGGAATAATATTGGCATATAAATCTGAACATTATTATTAATATGTATTTTATGTCTGTATATAAAATATATTACATAATTTCTACATAGTATGTATATATAAATTACAAATACTTAGGCTATTTAGGCTAGCTAGTCACATTGCTAAGGCAAAAACTTTGTTTTGCAAATGCACAAAAATTAGTATCTAGCAATTTGGGCTGTAAAAGTGATAGATAGCATAGCTTTTATTAATGATGAAAGTATGTTATTCTTACAGCAGGTCGAGGTATGGGTTTTTGTGGTTTCTTTGAACCCAGTTTTTTCATTGCATTGTAGTATTTCTTCTGTTCTTCTGTCATAAAAATGTCTTGACCTCCAAAGTAAAGAAATGAAAGAAAAACTTGTAAAAATCACGTTCTTTGCTAGCTACAAAATTCATCTTAGTAATTGTGTGAAAAATGGCTCCACATTCTATTCTAATGCTACTAATTAATATATGTATTTTAGAGATGCATATATTCAGTGCATAAATTATGCCATATTAGTCAGATTTCTATACTGGAAGTATCAGTACATGCTATCTGAATTATCAATCGCTTAAAAACTCATAGATGATTAAGTCTCTCAAAACAATTTCTGAATTTTATATTCTTTCTTTTTGTTGACTGCATTTGGAGCCAAAAGGAAACAGTGTGATATGTTTAGTTCACATTTTAGAGCAAGGATGAAGTTTTAGTATACTTATCTTCTTTTTCTGTTGGTTGAAGTTATCTATGATGACACCAATGAAAAGATTCAGAGTAAAGAATGAACCAAAAATAATAAAAATGACAAAATAAAGATACATGTACAGATTGTCTTCATACTTGGGTTGTAATTCTACCTACAAAATATGAAAAATGATAACTATTAGACCTAATCCATGTTTCATAAAAAAGACATCAGTGAATTTTCGATTCTCAAAGCATGTCTCTATCACTGGAAATTAAAAAAAATTAAACAGATTTTATGAAACATCAAATCTAACACACCTATTGAAGAGTCTCTAATACGGTTCACTGACTAGAGAAAATGAAACAACTCATAGAAAAGTCTGAATAATTAAAATTAATTTCACCCAATAAATGCCTAGATTATGAATGCACTTTCAATGCAGTTTCAAGACCCCAATGGGGCATGCAAAGTGAGGATTTCCTCTTCCTACAGAAGAGGTGTTGTAGTCACACTATTCTATGTTAAAAACTTTCAAATTTTACCCTCTCTGACTCAGCTTCTTCATCTGTAAAATGGAAAAATATAGAATCTACTCCTCATATGGTAGTTGGGAAGGTTAAATGTTACTATTGTATATGAGAGGTGTTAGAACAGCACCTGGCCAATAGTAAGAGCTAAGAGTAAAGGTTTGATTTCTATTACATATTTCTGTTGATAGACTAGAATTATTACTGTACGTGTGGACATAGGTACATCAGTAGGATCTTTCCATTCTGAAAATGAGTCTATTGATTCATCCTATTCAGCAGGCCTTAGGCATTGTTTTTGTAACAATGATACCCTCTCTCATCCAGCACAGTTCTGATGAAAAATGTATGATGGTTGGTTTAAGCTTTGGCTGTAATCTGTAGTTCAGGTCTCACAGGACATTGTTCTAACCAACTCAGTTAACTAGTCACAGGTGACAATGAACGCAGGTAATGACCCATTGTGTCATGAAATCAATTTAGAGGGTAATGGCCACATGAAATTTTTTTTTCTAATGAAATAGGGTAAAATAGAAAATATTGGAAATATTCTAAAACTGCCTATTCTTTGATAAGACTTCTATTTTATTTATGCATGTGTGTAGTGGACAGTGATATAAAATATTTTAAAATGTCTTAAAATTAAATACAATACAAACACAAAGGTGCACAGTACATAAGTGTTAGATGTAATAAACTCTTTTAAAGTGAACTTTACAACCCAAGATGTCAGAAGCCCTTGGCGTATCCTTCCCAAACATAAACTCTACCATCCCTGCTAGAGGTAATCATTATCCTGACTTTTACGGTAATTATTTCCTTGCTTTTTCTTTAGAGTTAGAACCTAAGTATGCATTCTTGAACAACAAGGTTAGTTGTGTCTACGTTTTATCTAGTAGACACATTTGTTATAACAGTTACATTTTAAGATTCATCTGCATTATTATGTATACTGGATTCATATATCATTTTCAATACTGTTTAATATTCAATTATTTGCCTATTTCTACTACTTTTGAGTTGTTTCCAGTTTTTCACTAATGCAAAAAAAGTTATGCTCATTCTTATACAGAGATTCTCCTATATATGTACACACGTTTCTATAGAATATATTGCTAAAAATGGAATTGTGGGGTTAAAGAATATCTTGAACTTTAATGAATAATGTTGGTAATGCTCAACTTCTTTAAAGGAATATTTATCCATTTCCCCCCAACCAGCACACTAGAGTTCTTGCTGCTGTTTATTCTTAGCAGCACTTGGTATTGTCAAACTTTTTATTATTGCCAATCAGGAAGGTTTGTAGGTAATATCTAATTTTGGTTTAAATTTGCATTTCTCTATTAACTAATGAGAGTAAGAGTGAATAACTTGTCATAATTATAGTGGCCAATTGGACTCCATCTTTTGTAAAGTGCTTGAATGCTGAGGGGTTACATAGCAGATAGTGTATGCTAGGTTATTAAGGAAGAAACTGAAAGCAAGTTGTGTGTCATGTAGGTTACTGATAAGAAAGGTGGAGAGAATTTTAAATGAATTAATCAAATAGGTAGGAAACCACTGCAGAAAATGAGATAATGTAAGAAAGCCAGCACAGTGAGTGGTAATAAATAATAAATTATAATTATTATTCAAAAATCCCATAACTGGGATTCCTGATAGTAATAGATACAATGCAGGGTGTTAAGCTCTCTCATTCTTTTTTTTTTTTTAAATAAGGTGAAAAAAAATCAGGAATTCTTTCTAAGTTACCACCTGGTTTTTGGTGTCAGGGATATAATATTTTGAGCTTAATTACTATACTCTGGCAATATATCAGAAGCCAATCTCTTTTTCAAAATGTGATTTCCTCCCTTATTGTTAGTGAGAAATTAATGGAGATTATACAAAAAATTTCAAAAGTGCTGATGTGTATAAGGTAGATTATGAAAGCCCCTTTTTCTACCACAAAAATCTCACTTCCCAGAGAGAAACACCATTAGGTTTTTTTTATATGTTTATTTTGTCTTCTGTTTGCTTTTTTCACCATTAGTCAGATCCTTCCTATCAGAGGAAAGATCAAAAGCTGGAAGAAATCTGTGACAGATGAAGAAAGTGCCTGTGAGGGCTTTTAATTCATGGCCAGAACTATCAGAACCAAAAATAAGATGTCTCATTTTACAAATAGAGTCAACAAATTTTTAAGTGCCAGGTACCATGCTAGATACTAGGAAAGATATGTTAAAAGATTCACAGTGAGTAGAGAAATACATTTAAATCAAAGTTTGGAAAGTGTAATGTAAGGTTGAATATTTTATTTTTCTAATATAGATGTAATCTATAAATTAACCTATGATTTCATTTTATTGACAATATCATTAAATAACAACACTGCAGAAATATTCACTGGATCAAGTTAAACAATTTTCTCTCTAAACAGACTTACATTTCGTGAATCAACAGCTGCATACATGATATCCATCCATCCCTTAAATGTGGCCTGTAAGAAAAGTCACATCATTTAATTTTTTCCCTCACAAATTATAATTCTAGAAAAGAGATTAAATATCAGATTGATTGATTCAAAACAGGTATATAAAAGATTCATTCAAAACAGGTATATAAAATAGTTTTGAATTAATATTTAAACTCTTCGGGCAAAGTTTTATAACATATGCATTGAAAACTCTTCCTTTGTATTCTTCTATAACATCTTTTTATGAAACCTTAACATCTATAATGAAATCATGATGGATTATAACAATATGCTATCATAAAAGCAACTATCAATAACTTTTGACTCTGCTGTATCTAAAGAATATAACATGAAATAATTTCACGAATATAGTACTACCTTCAGACAAATGAAAAAATATGTTGTGTTGTTTGATCTTAATGCTTTCTTTTCTGCTTATCCCTTTCTAAGTGGTATTATCACCAACCATCAATCATGATGGTGTGTTCTTGAAATTCTCCTCAGTATTGCTAAATATACTATTTTGAGGCAGTTATTCTATAAGAAGCAGCATTATAACCTGAAGCAAACATTATATTTAATTGCAATTTACTTTTTAAAATATTTTGGTTTTGTGTGTTTGTGTGTGTGTGGGCATAGTAATCCTGAAGACAAGTCTTGTACATTTTTCAGTTCCTTAGTGCCACAGGACCCTGCAATATTTATCTAGTGTTGGGTATTGTGTAGGTGGATCATCTCAGGGAGCATGTGGACATGACTTAGAGTGGTCAGTTGAGAAGTTGAATGGATTTTTATGAAATTATAGCAGACATAATAGACTTGATAGGAAGGTTTTCATTTGCAAGAGAGCAATCTCCCTATCTGAAAGCATTCAAGCAGCAGGGAGGAAGAGGGGAATCAAGGTAGGAGTTTGGGTGAGGGTACATTTGGTTACGGTGTTGGTGAAGGTTGGGTGGGTGGAGACTTGGCGAGGGTTTAGAGACTGTCTGGTACCTGAGAAGGAGGACAGAAATCTACCACCCTTCTCCCCACCACCTTTCCAACCCCACCCTCAGGCCACTGCCTCTACTTTGCTCAGATTAGGGATGGAGGAAAACAGTAGGAACCTACACAGAAATCTCAGTAACAAAGACCTGTGCTGGGAACCTAAGGCTTAGTCTGAGAGACTATAAACTTTGTAGAGCTGTCCAGTTTTCAACATGGTGCAGAAAAGACAGGTCGGCCATGATTGAGGAAGAATCTAGGCAGATGGGCTTGAGGAAGTATGTATTTGCAAACACTGAGAAAGAAGAATTTTGGACTCCTTTTCATAATACATCACAGTGAATAATAAGGTGGTTACTTACTACTTGAAGTAGAGAAAGATACCCGAGTCCCACATTATCAAAATTAACTTTCACGTTCTTCCACCGGGCAGTTTGGTTGCTCTCTATGAGGGCCTTACACTCACTGTAGTTGTTGACCACGCTGACATCAAACATTTCTCCAGTGGTGTAGTTAATACAGTGATAAAACTTGCCAGCAAAGAGATTCACTCCCATGATACTGAATATTAACCAAAAGATCAGACAAACCAGAAGTACATTCATTATGGATGGAATGGCTCCTAAAAGAGCATTGACAACAACCTGGCACAGAAATGAGATGGAAAAAGAAGTGAAAAGAGAGTCAGATCTATGGAAGGACTAGGAATTTAGGTCATTATATATGCAAACTTGATATAGAAAATATGAAAATCATTCTAGTACTGAAAGTTTGATTCTCTTTTTAAAAATTAAAACAGCTACTGCAAAAACAGTAGATTTTAAACTGGTAAAGTGAAAAGAATTTAAGAGCTAGCCATTCCTTTCTATGCAATCATGTGCATACAAACATAGGAGAACACACACCTACACACATCATCTGTTTCTGGTTGTTTTTGCAACATTCAGAGAAAGTCCTAAGTAGCTATTTTAAAATATCACAAAAAAAGCATCTAAAAGTTCTTTTTTGAATAGCTAAATGTACCGAGACAGGGCATCACCATTTCCTCAGTGCTGAGGGTATGTGATCTCAGGTTTTGTGCCCCAGGGGATGACAAATGGCAGCACAAATTCCTCTGAGTTCTTTTGTACCACTTTTCTAAATGAGTGTTAGATTTCCACAGCTGACCTACTTTTTAGCCATCTCAGCCTTCGTTTGAAAGCTAAAAGGCCAGATTTGAACTTTAAAAGGCTCAAAATACATCATAAGGAGCAGGCAAGAAAAATGATGGGGAACGATGTGGTGGTTTCAAATTACAGTGAGTGGGATTCGTGCACGTTTATAAATGGAAGGAACATAACTAATCTTGACTCACATCAGAAGCCTACACAACATGCTAGAAATTTCCCACAGAGTGAAAAAATCTAGTTAGAAGCAATCTAATTGTTTCTAATTAGAAGCAACCATTCAGGCATTATGTTCTGTGAGTGCCTCCAACAATGTCAAGTTTATGGATGTCTGACAAATATTACTGATTGATTGGTTATGTGAGTCTGAATGTAGAAGACACAAATTCAGCATGGATTTGTCATGTCTAAGGTTCAAAGCAGCAGTTTGTTCTCAATTCTAATTCCAACAAATTCTAAAGCATTTGGTCTTACCCTCATTCCTTCAAACCGGGATAAGGCTCTCAATGGCCTCAGAGCTCTTAGTGTTCTGAGGGATTTGATGGCACCAAGTTCTGAGTAACCCAAAGCATTTGCAGTTAAGCTAACCAATGAGACCTATACAGAAAAAGCAACACAGTTTTCTCATTTACAAACAAAAATGCTTACACAATTCAACCTTGCTCTATGTAATAAACCAGTAGTTCTCAAACTTTAGTATCAGAATCACCTGGAGAGCTTGCTGTAAACACAAATCGCTGGCCAAGGTTTGAGGTGGGGCCTGAGAATTTGCATTTCTTAGAGTTCCCAGGTGAGGCTAATGATACTGGCCTGTGAGCCACACTTTGAAAACCACTGCTATAAACTTATGAAAAAGAAGAAGCTATTTGTGTTTTTTTTCAAGATTCTTGACAAGAAAATTTTAAAAAATTAAATGTAAAGCAAGAAAAAGAATGACACCGAAATGAAATTTTCATCTATAGATCTGTAAAACTTTATCATTCCTCATATTACTGAGCAGACCTGAAAGAGAAATTAAAACTTAGTACAAGTACGCAAGTAAACTACGCAAACCACTATTGACTCTGAATATAAACACATTCAGAAAGATCTAGGTTTCTAAACAGTGGCTTAGTCTTCCTGTAAATGTCAGTGTGAGGGCATAAGATCATTAATTAGGGAAAATTAAAATAATTAAGTAAAAAAAAAGTTGAGATTTTAGTATAACTAATTAGAAATTGTCAGAACAATGTTTTCTTTAGTCATTTACACAGATGACTAATGTAGTTGATAGAAGTTCTAAAATCTCAGCTAAAAAGGAAAAGAATAACTGCCATAGGTGGCACAGAAGTGTCTGATTTCCTTTGAAAATACATAGAAAACTCATTAAAGCTATATAAACTAAAAAAAGATATTTTCTCCTAAAGTGCACCTAAATTTCAAAAGTAGAAAAATGAAAACAGATGTGTAATATAGGTTTTAAGAATATGGTGTTAGTGTATATTTAAAAAATACATTTTTTAAGAAAAATAAGCAAAGCACAGAGAAAATTTTTACAACAAAACTTGACTTATTCGAACTAATTTTGCACATGTCATCTGAGATAGAAAAACCTTTAAATTTAGAAAAAAATAATCTATAAAAATTTCTGAAGTGGTTTTTATATTTTTCCTAAAATCTAAACTTTTAGGCTTTGTAAGTCTCCTCTTCACAGATAACTGAAAAATAGTTACTGAATTATCATTTGTTGTGAAGATCTTCTACATATAAAACAAGAGGACCTATAGTACTTTACCTTCTCTAAAGACAAAATGAAAAAGAGATAGGCATAAATTAAAGGAGGAAAGATAAAAATTAGACATAAGAAAAAAAATTCTGAACCGGGGCAGTATTTATTGGCTAAAGAAGTAGTAAAATATTCAATTTTATATGTCTTGTGTAGCTGAATATGAAAAGGAGATACCTGTAGACCCTCTTCTCTTTTTGATCTTTATTGGTCTTTGGCCTGTAAATAGTAATCTCCTTCTATTCCATCACTGACACCTCCACCAAATTTCTCTCCCTGAAAGAGTGAGCTTTTCTTGTCACTTTCCATAGACAATTCTTTAGCGGCTTCATTACTAAATCATAAATCTAAATCTCTTTGTATGGCATCTCAGGTCCTTCAACGTCTTCTCCAACTTATCTTTCTTACCTTATCATCCAATTACAGAACGCTTTCCCTCACTTGTTTTGTGAACAAGCCCTGCTTGGCATGCATCAGTGTCTTTAAGGCTTTGGTGTCCTTCCCCTCATCTGTACCTGCTGACATGTCATCCCTCAAAAGCCAGCTCACACTGCACTGCCCTCATGAAGCCTTTGCCCCTTCCTCAGTGAAGCAGATGGCACTTTTAATATAGATGTCATCTTCTCATTGTATACTATCTGTCCTCACTAGTTGTCTGTAAGCTCCCATAGGCCCAGAAAAATGGCATTCATATTTGTCTCTTCCATAACAAAATAGATGCTCAATAAATATATTTGACATAAAGCAAAGTATCGATTAGTTTAATACATTATCATAATAGTTTTCTTAAATCTAAGAAGGTAAATATCAGGATATGCTAGGTAATATGAGTAGCAGCTTATAGACTTCAACTAGATTTCTCTTAAGAATTTCTTTATATTTAGGTAGTGTTGACTTAATGCCTTTATTATCACATAGATATATTAAATGCCAGATATTTTTATTAAAAATCATAACCACATACAGAAAATAAAGAAAAGTATCATCCATAATCTCATTATACAAATAAAATAACTGGTATTGTCTTGGTATATTTTTCCTTTGTTTGTAATGTCCACACATATGTGGTTTTAAGTATTAGTTATTGTCTTATTTCATTGCCAGTAAACTTTTGATATAATTCTGCATGTAGCTCTATATGTTATTTAAGAATAGATTTGCTTTAGGAAGATTCAAGGGAAAAAAGATATTTTTGTCTCTTAAATTCAAAGAATTCTCTTTGTCTCTTACAAATTTTTTCCTCTGTTTGGTGATTAGAAAACTCCTACTAAATTAAAAGTTGATATATTTTTCACCTGAAGTTGTAAAAAATAATTTTCTCCATGAAAGGGTCCATTTTTTTCTTTGTTAGCATCATATGTAAATTTTATATTTCAAAATACATCTTTAATTGCCAAGGAATTATTATAATCAACAGAATATTATCTTTAAAGTACACTACTTAACACATTGTGCTTTCCTGAAAATTCCAGAGTCCTCCTCCTCCGTTAGCTCTGAGCATCACCCCGTCCCCTCCCCCCAGGTTTCCTGTCCCCTATTCTCACTGGCTAGCCTAGTCTTTTCTAGGCAAAAGGCCTTTAAGTTCCTTTCTAGTCTTTCAAAATGGACTATTAATTTAAAAGGGGTTTAAGAAGTAAATCTCCAAAACTAAATGAAAAGTGATTAAAAAAATTTTTTTTAGTTAAGATATTATATGCATTAAAAAAGGTGAGATCTTCCTCAAAATTTTCCCTCAAAAATCAGGGAATAACCTCATATTCGTATTTTTAAAGCTTCATATTCTGATACTGCATCTTTATTTTCAACACCATCGTGGTTTCACAAAACTTTTAAATAATTGGTCCATAGCCAATCTGTTTCTACCATCATACAAATCAAGAAGTGTCTCTTGCTATTTGGACTTTCAAATTTTTTTGTAATTAGTAATACACCTGTGGGACAAACACTTTGCAACAGGCTCTGGTGATGATGAATATAGTAACATCAAAGATGCCCTTGAAGAATTTAAATACAGTTATTGTATGAAATGTGAGAGTGATAAAAGCAAAACTTCTATGTTAATATATTATTTTGTATAACTTGGAATCTTAAATATTAATTTAAACTAAATCAATACATACAATAAGTTCCATTTGACTGTTTCATCTCTGAAAGTATATACATTTAAACCAGCAAAAAAAATTGTTTTGGGGCATTTTCTTATTGGGAAGATGGGAACCATCATTTATATTTGGGGCCATGCAGTACTTACTGAGTGCCTTTTATGTGCCAGGCACCATTGCTAGCACATATCATTCACATGCCAACAGAATGAAACAAGAATGTGCAGAATACTTACATCGACAATCAGGAAATCTAGCCAACACCAGGCATTGGTAAAATACATTTGAAAGCCATATGCAACCCACTTGAGAAGCATTTCCAGGATGAATATATAAGTGAAAACTTTGTCAGCATATTCTAACATGGTCTTAATGGTTTTTCGCTGTTCAATATATATATCTTCAAAGGCCTGTAAGTGAAAAAGCTTCACTGAATTTCATTTTCATAAACTGTCTCTAATTGGTATTTTATTAGAGAAAAACATGCTGCAAGCCTCTTCTCAGGTGCTTAAGGGTGGAACACTTTGTGCTTCCCAGAGCTGCACTTTGCTTTATAGTTATCTATATGCAAATGACTGTTGACTGAGCATTTATCAACCAATTAATTCAAATAATTTTTAAATTTTGTTATCAGGGTACCCCAAAAGAGCTTAAAATTTTTGAGACTGCCAGCTGCTTCTCTCTACAGCAGGAGGCAGAAAATCATCTGCACGCAGATCTGCTTTGTTCAGTGCAGAGTTGTGGACTGTAGCCCTTCAGTAATGCAAATGTAAGGCAAGGAGCCCCCTTAGCCTGGGAAAGGGGAATGGATTATGATCTCTAGCTTTCTCCTCTATCTCTCTTGCTCAATCTGGGCATGTGTGTGGTGTATATCTAGAACCTCCCTTTGCCACTATTTTGCAGAGCTCTTTGGAAAGGGAGGGGGAATTCATTTGCAGGAGTCCCTAGGCCTTCTGGAACGAAAAGAGCATTTATCTAATTCAGCCCTCTTACAAGAAAAACTATCAGGGTAACCTGGTGGTCTGGATCAAGGAGAAAGGAGAATTTTTTTTTTTTTTGGAGAAAAGGGGGATCTGGGCTTGTAAGTGGGGCTCAATACAAGGGCCTAAATACTTTTCAGCTCTATCTATAGCTGAAGCTAGAAGCCCCTCAGAAGCCAGCCTTTGTGCATGTTGGTGCACTTTGGTGAGCTCTGACTGGGTGTAATTGATAACCGTGAGCTGCTACAGCAAGGGCACTAGTCACCGACAAGATGTCACAGTTCCCTCTCTACTTGGCATTAAAACACAGAGCTGACCCTCTTTGCTCCAAGTACATGACAGGCTGCAGGATCCTTAATCAAATCAGAGGTGGGCTTTGAGGCCTCCAGATATAATGCCATGATCCTCCTACTGAAATCAACTCACCAAACACTAGCAACTAATAGAAAAATAAACAAATAAAAGAAATGTAACCACATTTACATTACCCAATGGAAAACGGGACACACTGTTTTCATTATGTTAATCAATATTTTGACCAAATTGACCATTCTGTGGAATGAAATCAGATATAAAATAAGATTGTAATGCTTTCACTTTGCTACTCATTGGTAATTAAGTTAGTTTACTATTTGCCATTCAGTGTGATTGGCACTAGTGAATCAGCATGAACAAGACAGGTGGGTTTTATGCAGCAATGGAGCTTATGTTAAACAGTTTGCTGATAATCCCATATCATGTCTACATACTCATTCTTAACAGGAACTGGTTCTGATGACTAAAAGAAAGAGCCTTCCTTAAATATTCACAAAAAATCATACTGATCTAAATTTGATTCAATCTGAGGCCTATTCCAGAACAATGAAAATTGCTATTTAAGTAGTGTGCTAAAAATATCATACAATGTCTCTCATATTCACAAACACCTTTTTGTAAAAACATGTAAGAGGAGGTTCATTAAGGGGAAAGGTGAAGGATTTCAGGTAAAAGTAAAAGAGCAAATCATATTTCACCTACCAGTGCCCCACTGCTGAGTAGAATCATGAAGACAATGAAGGTTTCGAACCAGTTATGCTCCACTATCTTATAGCAAGTTTTTCTCAAGTTCCACCAGAGTTTCCCTTTGCCTTCTTCTATGCTTATCTGACAACACTTAAACTTCCGC
The DNA here is from genome assembly GCF_028564815.1 of Eubalaena glacialis. NCBI lineage: Eukaryota > Metazoa > Chordata > Mammalia > Artiodactyla > Balaenidae > Eubalaena > Eubalaena glacialis. The sequence goes on along the minus strand of NC_083716.1, from coordinate 173,484,107 downwards.
ACACAGTCTAAAATATGTCAAAGTAAATGAAGAAAAAAATTACTCTTTGATTATGTGTATTTGTGTTGGTGTGAGATTCATCTACATTATTACCTGATATATTGTAAATAACTTTATTTTTTAATATGGCTTTCACTTGTAGAAATAGAAATCATCTATACTTTTTTTACTCATTCATTCAACAACTATTTTTTAGTGTTTATGGGACTATTATAATGAACTATATTGTATTATAAAAACATATTATAGAACAACAGAAAGAAGTAAAATCACCAAAAGTTGATATTTCCATCCTATCCTTATCCTATGAGTATGATTCCACTCATATACAGACCTTATATATATTTGATTTCTAATTAGTTAACTTAATGGTATAATATAAACATTTCCCTTTTTGTTACAAGTAAATAGAATTTTGAAAGGTTTCACATGCTTCTCTAAATAAGATTACCAGACATAACCAAAATTTATATAAAGATTCCACTATTATTGAATATCTTTTTTGTATTTTATTTAATTTATTTTTTTATACAGCAGGTTCTTATTAGTTATCCATTTTGTACATATTAGTGTATATATGTCAATCCCAGTCTCCCAATTCATCACACCACCTATTATTGAATATTTATATTTCTTTAACTCTAGCTATTATCAGCAATAATGTAATAGACACCTTTGCAGTCTACTATATCAAAGGCTTGTCAACAAATATTTATTGAATAACTGTTTATTCAAGGAATTATATTGGACAAATTATAAAACTAGAATGTGTAAAACACAGCCTTGTTCTAAAAAGAGTGTGTATTTTGAGTAGGGGACATTTGCCCACAGATATTACAGTTGTAGAAAGCAAAATAGGTATTGTGAGAGTTTACCAGCAGATTAATTTCTAATACTGCGCTCACTTTGGCAGTACATATAAAACACTGGAATGATACAGAGAAGATTAGCATGGCCCCTGCACAAGGATGACAGGCAAATTCATGAAGCGTTCCATATTTTTTACAAGGGAATCCCCATAAGGTTAACAGCTGATCTTTCAGCAGAAACTCTGCAAGCCAGAAGGGAGTGGCAGGAAATATTGAAAGTGATGAAAGGGAAAAACCTACAATACAACCAAGATTACTCTACCCAGCAAGGATATCATTCAGATTCGACGGAGAAATTAAAACCGTTAGAGACAAGCAAAAGCTAAGAGAATTCAGCACCACCAAACCAGCTTTACAACAAATGCTAAAGAAACTTCTCTAGGCAGGAAACACAAGAGAAGCAAAAGACCTACAATAACAAACCCAAAACAATTAAGAAAATGGGAATAGGAACATACATATCGATAATTACCTTAAATGTAAATGGATTAAATGCTCCAACCAAAAGACAAAGACTGGCTGAATGGATACAAAAACAAAACCTGTATATCTGCTGTCTACAAGAGACCCACTTCAGACCTAGGGACACATACAGACTGAAAGTGAGGGGATGGAAAAAGATATTCGATGCAAATGGAAATCAAAAGAAAGCTGGAGTAGCAATTCTCATATAAGACAAAATAGACTTTAAAATAAAGACAATTACAAGAGACAAAAAAGGACACTACATAATGATCAAGGGATCAATCCAAGAAGAAGATACAAAAATTGTAAATATTTATGCACCCAACATAGGAGCACCTCAATACATAAGGCAAATGCTAACAGCCATAAAAGGGGAAATTGACAGAAACACAATTATAGTAAGGGACTTTAACACCCCTCTTTCACCAATGGACAGATCATGAAAAATGAAAATAAATACGGAAACACAAGCTTTAAATGATATATTAAACAAGATGGACTTAATTGATATTTGTAGGACATTCCATCAAAAATCAACAGAATACACTTTCTTCTCAAGTGCTCATGGAACATTCTCCAGGATAGATCATATCTTGGGTCACAAATCAAGCCTTGGTAAATTTAAGAAAATTGAAATCTTATCAAGTATCTTTTCCAACCACAACACTTTGAGACGAGATATCAGTCACCGGAAAAAATCTGTAAAAAATACAAACACATGGAGGCTAAACAATATGTTACTAAATAACCAAGAGATCACTGAAGAAATCAAGGAGGAAATTAAAAAATACCTAGAAACAAATCACAATGAAAACACGACGACCCAAAACCTATGGGATGCAGCAAAAGAAGTTCTAAGAGGAAAGTTTACAGCAATACGATCTTACCTCAAGAAACAAGAAAACTCTCAAATAAACAACCTAACCTTACACCTAAAGCAATTAGAGAAAGAAGAACAAAAAAACCCCAAAGTTAGCAAAGGAAAGAAATCATAAAGATCAGATCAGAAATAAATGAAAAAGAAATGAAGGAAACGATAGCAAAGATCAATAAAACTCAAGGATGGTTCTTTGAGAAGATAAACAAAATCGATAAACCATTAGCCAGAATCATCAAGAATAAAAGGGAGAAGACTCAATAGAATTAGAAATGAAAAAGAAGAAGTAACAACTGACACTGCAGAAATACAAAGGATCATGAGAGATTACTACAAGCAACTATATGCCAATAAAATGGACAACCTGGAAGAAATGGACAAATTCTTAGAAAAGCATAACATTCTGAGACTGAACCAGGAAGAAGCAGAAAATATAAACAGACAAATCACAAGCACTGAAATTGAAACTGTGATTAAAAATCTTCCAGCAAACAAAAACCCAGGACCAGATGGATTCACAGGTGAATTCTATCAAACATTAAGAGAAGAGCTAACACCTATCCTTCTCAAACTCTTCCAAAATATAGCAGAGGGAGGAACACTCCCAAACACATTCTACAAGGCCACCATCACCCTGATACCAAAACCAGACAAAGATGTCACAAAGAAAGAAAACTACAGGCCAATATCACTGGTGAATATAGATGCAAAAATCCTCAACAAAATACTAGCAAACAGACTCCAACAGCACATTAAAAGGATCATACACCATGATCAAGTGGGGTTTATCCCCGGAATGCAAGGATTCTTCAATATACACAAATCAATCAATGTGATAAACCATATTAACGAATTGAAGGAGAAAAACCATATGATCATCTCAATAGATGCAGAAAAAGCTTTTGACAAAATTCAACACCCATTTATGATAAAAACCCTCCAGAAAGTAGGCATAGAGGGAACTAACCACAACATAATAAAGGCCATATATGACAAACCCACAGCCAACATCGTTCTCAATGGTGAAAAACTGAAACCATTTCCACTAAGATCAGGAATAAGACAAGGTTGCCCACTCTCACCACTGTTATTCAACATAGTTTTGGAAGTTTTCAAACAGCAATCAGAGATGAAAAAGAAATAAAAGGAATCCAAAGCAGAAAAGAAGAAGTAAAACTGTCACTGTTTGCAGATGACATGATCCTATACATAGAGAATCCTAAACATGCTACCAGAAAACTACTAGAGCTAATCAATGAATTTGGTAAAGTAGCAGGATACAAAATTAATGCACAGAAATCTCTTGCATTCCTATACACTAATGATGAAAAATCTGAACGAGAAATTATGGAAACACTCCCATTTACCACACAACAAAAAGAATAAAATACCTAGGAATAAACCTACCTAAGGAGACAAAAGAACTGTATGCAGGAAACTATAAGACACTGATGAAAGAAATTAAAGATGATACAAACAGATGGAGAGAAATACCATGTTCTTGGATTGGAAGAATCAACATTGTGAAAATGACTATACTACCCAAAGCAATCTACAGATTCAATGCAATCCCTATCAAACTACCAATGGCATTTTTGCCAGAACTAGAACAAAAAGTTTCACAATTTGTATGGAAAAACAAAAGACCCCAAATAGCAAAAGCAATCTTATGAAAGAAAAACAGAGCTGGAGGAATCAGCCTCCCTGACTTCAAACTATACTACAAAGCTACAATAATCAAGACAGTATGGTACTGGCACAAAAACAGAAATATAGATCAATGGAACAGGATAGAAAGCTCAGAGATAAACCCACGCACATATGGTCACCTTATCTTTGATAAAGGAGGCAAGAATATACAATGGAGAAAAGACAGCCTCTTCAATAAGTGGTGCTGGGAAAAGTGGACAGCTACATGTCAAAGAATGGAATTAAAACACTCCTTAACACCATGCGCAAAAATAAACTCAAAATAGATTAAAGACCTAAATGTAAGGCCAGACACTATAAAACTCTTAGAGGAAAACATAGGCAGAACACTCTATGACATAAATCACAGCAAGATCCTTTTTGACCTACCTCCTAGAGAAATGGAAATAAAAACAAAAATAAACAAATGGGACCTAATGAAACTTAAAAGCTTTTGCACAGCAAAGGAAACCATAAACAAGACAAAAAGACAACCCTCAGAATGGGAGAAAATATTTGCAAATGAAGCAACTGACAAAGGATTAATCTCCAAAATTTACAAGCACCTCATGCAGCTCAATATCAAAAAAACAAACAATCCAATACAAAGATGGGCAGAAGACCTAAACAGACATTTCTCCAAAGAAGATTTACAGATTGTCAACAGACACATGAAAGGATGCTCAACATCACTAATCATTAGAGAAATGCAAATCAAAACTTCAGTAAGGTATCACCTCACACTGGTCAGAATGACCATCATCAAAAAATCTACAAACAATAAATTATGGAGAGGGTATGGAGAAAAGGGAACCCTCCTGCACTGTTGGTAGGAATGTAAATTGATACAGCCACTATGGAGAACAGTATGGAGGGTCCTTAAAGAACTAAAAATAGAACTACCATATGACCCAGCAATCCCACTACTGGGCATATACCCTGAGAAAACCATAATTCAAAAAGAGTCATGTACCACAATGTTCATTGCAGCTCTATTTACAATAGCCAGGACATGGAAGCAACCTAAGTGTCCTCTGACAGATGAATGGATAAAGAAGATGTGGCCCATATATACAATGGAATATTACTCAGCCATAAAAAGAAACGAAATGGAGTTATTTGTAGTGAGGTGGATGGACCTAGAATCTGTCATACACAGTGAAGTAACTCAGAAAGAGAAAAACAAATACTGTACTGTAACACATATATATAGAATCTAAAAAAAAAAAAAAAAAAAAAGGTACTGAAGAACTTAGGAGCAGGACAGGAATAAAGACGCATATGTAGAGAATGGACTTGAGGACACGGGGAGGGGGAAGGGTAAGCTGGGATGAAGTGAGAGAGTGGCAAGCACATATATACACTACCAAATGTAAAACAGACAGCTAGTGGGGAGCAGATGCATAGCGCAGGGAGATCAGCTTGGTGCTTTGTGTCCACCTAGAGGGGTGGGATAGGGAGGTTGGGAGGGAGACGCAAGAGGGAGGAGATATGGGGATATATGTATACGTATAGCTGATTCACTTTGTTATACAGCAGAAACTAACACACCATTGTAAAACAATTATACTCCAATAAAGATGTTAAAAAAATTTTTCTTATACTGAGCTTTACAGAAAAAGTGGATTTGGGGCTAGACTTTGAAGGATGTGTAAGAATCAGGTCTAGTATATGGAGCGGTAAAGGAATGCAGAAAAAGTGATATTAATAAACCTTGGTGACGGAAAAGTCTAGAAATTGTATGAAGCTGAGAATTGGGAGTCAAGACTAGAAAACACACTCTAAAGCTAATCTCAAAAGGACCCGAATGATTCAGTTAGAGAACTTAGATTTTATGTGCTATCTAATGGGGAAAACATTGAAGGATTTATTTGGGAGTTATGGAGATTTACCTGATAAGAATACTGATTTAGAATGATCTTTACCTGCACAAGGCATTGGATGACTAGAAGAGAGAAGATGGAAAAGGAGTCCAGAGTCTACGAGATTCAATCAACTTAACATTAAAGAAAGTGAAAGCAAGGGTAATGCTAGTGATAGTGGTCAGGAATCAAAAGATACTGCTGAGTTGACAGTACCAGGCAGCACACAGTATATGGGGGCGCTGGGGTGTGAGAGAGGAGTCATGACATAGAGTTTTAACCATGACAGAGAGCTCTTGTTCAATGAATAGAAAAATGGAAACCTCATTTTGAAGGAGCTTAATATTTTAATGCATAAATATTTAACAGATGCTACTTTATAATGTCAGCCAGATCATATCCTTTGTTTCATGAAAATTTAATGAAGTCCTCTTAAATGTTATTAGTTTCTCAAGAAAGAAAGAAATAGCATTGTATTTCTTGTTTCTTTGAGGTAAGATCTTTTTCACATTTCTGACTCCCAAGGGATTAAGAAAAATTACATGCCCTGAAAATATTTGTTGTAATGAATTAAATGGAACTGGATTTAAGGGGTTTTTTCCCCTAAAGAGGATATGGGATGAAAAAACACTGTTTAACATAAAAAGACCAACATTAGTGGGAAGGATAAATGCCAAATTTGGGATACTGATTCACTTCTGAGAGGAAAGCAAGGGAATGGGATACTGAAAGGGTACAAAAGGGGCCAAATCTGTATCTGTTTTATTCTTAAATTAAAAGTCTGAAGCAAATATGACAAAAATATTCAAATTGTTAAAGTTGGTTGGTGGGTGTCTATGTATTATTTTTGTTTTCTATAATGTTATGTTGGTGACATTTCATACTTAAATGCTTTTTTTTAACTTCACAAAAGACAAATGTTGATATTACCATAAATATTATTATGCATATATTGTGACCCTAAAAATAAGCTAATTGTCTGGGAAGGAGTAATAACTAAAACTACAGAAATTATTTTTGTGATATACCACTTAAATGTTTCGTAAAGTCATAATTTTTTTCATAATCAATGTCACTGAAACGTGTGCAGAATTTTGGAGGAAATAGTGAAGAAAAGTGGCTTCCCTCATAACTTATGCTGAATAGCTCTTCCTCTAAAATAATTTAAAAATTGACAATTAATATATAAATATTTGTTTTCTCCAATGCATTGAAGTCCAAAAGCAATAGGTGTATGTAACATAATCATCTGCAAAAGCCTGGAATCTATTGACATCAATTTTGATTTCTAACATTTGTATAATCACATATTTTTAAAGTTAGCTTAAGTCTAAATTAAAACAGCTTTAACGTTCTTAAATGAAATGAAAATGAATGAAACACTTTTAGAATCAGTTGTAATTAAATAGCATTACTACAGTCATTATTATTAAAATAAATTACTGTTTAAGCAATTACTATTGAATTTGGGTCTAAGACATAGTATGAATTGTTAAATAGCTGTTAACTAAAAAAATGATTTAAGAATGAAGTGATTCCTAGGACTTTAGAGAAAAAGTTCTGTACCTACAATAGTGATTTATATAAGAAATATAAGGAATTTCATACTCCGTAATATTGCACTAAGTTTTTACGCCTCTTTGTATGTAGCGCATTCCCACATTGAATCTGGATTGGCGACTCTGCTTTGGTGAGCAGGACAGAAGCAAACCTGATGTAAGTGGAGGATTAAGTGCTTGGCATTTAGGCTTCCTCTCCTGCTCCTTTGCTTTCGCTATGAGAACAAGCCTGGGCCAGTGTGTGGATGGAGCTGAGTCAGGCAGCAGTCTCATCTAAGACCTCAGCCGTATGACTAATCCTAACCAAGATCAGCAAAACCACCTAGCCAGCCATGGGCTTGTGAGCAAAAATATACGTTTTTTTGTTATATGATAAGAAGTTTTGGGTGGTTTGATACACAACATTATTGTTCAAGAGATAACTGATGGGCTTCCCTGGTGGCGCAGTGGTTGAGAATCTGCCTGCCAATGCAGGGGACACGGGTTCGAGCCCTGGTCTGGGAAGATCCCACATGCCACGGAGCGACTAGGCCTGTGAGCCACAATTACTGAGCCTGCGCATCTGGAGTCTGTGCTCCGCAACAAGAGAGGCCGCGATAATAAGAGGCCCGCGCACCACGATGAAGAGTGGCCCCCACTTCCCGCAACTAGAGAAAGCCCTCGCACAGAAACGAAGATCCAACACAGCGATAAATAAATAAATTAATTAATTAATTTAAAAAAAAATTATTAAAAAAAAAAAAAGAGATAACTGATGCATACCTCAAATAACATAATTTTAGTTTTCTTCACAAAATCCTCTTAGTATTACTCTAATGGCATGGATCCCTGTATTATATAACTCAGTATATTTTGGCATTTCATTATCTACAATCTAGTATCATTCAGAGCTAATAAAAAATATTTGATCTTGACAGATACAGGTAATTGTTATTCATGGACAGTTTGAAATGTACATTAATCAATTCATACCCATTATGACCTAACAAAACAGTAAACAATAAATTACTTCTTTGATTTAAAATGTTTTTCTTTTTTTTTAAAAGCTAAAGAGAGAGATGTATCATTTGGCTTTCTCTCCTATCAAAGATTCTAGAAGGCCACCAAAAAACCCAGATGGTTAACAGCATTTCTTAAAGTTGAACAGGATTCACAAAAATAGAATATCTGATTACATAAATCTTACCTTTTCAAAAATCATCTTTGTTTTGATATAGAAAAAGCAATGAACAGACAAGTAAAGGAACAGTTGTTGGATAGATATGGACGATTAGAGCGAGCCCGGGAGAGAGAGAATAGATGGCTAGATCAGAGACGTCTAATGAGTGTACACACATTGTTTCCTCACCTTCCGTAAAACAGGCTTCAGGTTCCAGAGATTCTTCAGGTTCAACCTCAGGTTGTTCTCCCTCAGCGGGAGCTCCTATGTCAACAGTGCTGCCTTCAGATGAACTAGTTGCATTTAGCTTCTGAAAATCAATTCCACAGAAAAGCTTTTAAAATATTTTCTTTAATCTACAATATAAAAATTTTAAAGGCGTGCCCTTAAGTCTTCTGTATTCGTTTCCTTGATCTGTAATTTAAGAATATCTTAAACATAATGCCAGTCCGCTTTAGTAGAGGTGGGAGTCACAAGATTAGATACAGCACCACAAAATTTTTTCCTTTAAAAATATGGTGCTAACAACTTAAATAATTTTTGATTAAGCTCCTGTATAGAGAGAGATTCTGAAATAAAATCACGCAGAGAGCTTACGTAAGCTGCCAGAGTAGTATTGTGGTCTGTGATCTTGCTTTTGTAAATTAGTTTGCAAATGGTCTAGTTTGTTTTATTCTAAAATTGTGACCCAACCAACAAAAGCTGTCTGAGTGTATTTTCATGTCAAATGCAGAAAAGAGTTAATCAAATGCACATAAACAGCAACAATCTAAATTTACCCACTTTTCATTGACATGAAAACATATACCACTTGTTGTTATTAAATATATTCTATAGTTTTCTAATTCTGAAAAGAGCAGCACATTGTTAGCTTTATAGCAAGAGCTGATATTTTGCATTCTCTTTGGCCAATGCACTCCTGTGTTTCATTGTGCATTTGGAAACTACTTGTTACTCTGGCACTCTTACCTCTCCAGTTAATAAAGGCAGAAATGAATCTTTGGTTGTTGTTTTGTTTTCCTTTAGGTTAAATCAAATACCACCAAAAGAAAAATATAATAGAAAGAAGTTGTTTTAAATCTTGAAATACAACAAACTTTAGCCAGGTCAGGTCGTTCATGGGATCAGTATAAATGAAGGGATCCAGTCTTTAACCTGGTCTTAAAATGCTGCAGGAATGACACAGGGCCAGGTATGAGTGCCACATGGAATCAGAGTAGTTTGGGCCACAGCATTCTCAGACCTGTTACAATGTTATTACCATTAGTGCATAACATTAGGAAATGGCTGAGCTGATAGGAGCTACTTTATAAAGGGAAAGAGGTAAGCATATGATAAAATGCACATTGAAATATGTTGAACCCACTCTAAAATAGATGGTGTAGTCAGTACTGGAAACATTATATTTGGGCTAAGGATTCTATGGATTTCCGGAGGAAGCTGGTTCCTTTATTTCCTGAAAATAATTTTCTTTATATAAAATATTTCCTTGGCATAGTGGTGCTGATAAAGTAAAAATATTTATATAAGCTATAGATAAGACTGAAAATGCTTTTGTGTATGTAATTTAACAATACCAATGATAGAAGCATAAATATTATATATGTCTCCTCAATTAGAACTTGTTCAGGATTATTTTAAAATCTAACCAAACTACTTAAATCAAGGATTATATATTATAAGGTGCCTGAAGTTTGTTGATTTCTTTTTCTACTCACCAAGTATATCACAATACTAGATAGATACTCAATTATAATATTTTTACTGTTAAAATTTGAATATATTTTGTTTTAAAATGAAATATTATATGACTTTTTCTAATTTCCTGTCCTTCATCTTTTGATTAGACTCTTTCTTTGATAAGTGTAGCTGGGTTTATAAACATGTAATTGACTAAGAAATGGCTAAATTATCCTATCAATCCCATCCATCTGATTCACATAAAGCTGTTACATATTAGGGACCTGAAAATACTGATCTTATCATTTACTGGATATTGAAACATGACATAGGTAATCAGGATAAGTGAAGCTTGGTCATATATAATCTAACTACAAACAGCCCAAAATAACAAATGGAAAACATTCCTTTTAGGAAAAAGGATAACACTGCAATTACAGATTGGGGGATGACCTGGGGGTAAATGAGAATCCATATTGAGGGCGCTTCACATTGGCAAATGACTGCATCAGAGCCTGCATCAGTGCTGGCTATATTACACGTCAGGTACTCAACAAATTTTTTTTAAAAAATGAATGAATGAATGAACTTCTTCATAACAGAATGAAGGCTAGTCCTTGACAGTGATTGGGAGAAGTCACCAGACAACATATTCCAGGGAATCTTGGTTCAAAAGTTCCCAGAGGATCTCTGTAACATCAACTACAATGCCTTTCATTTAGTGCAGTGCCTTAGTACTGACATAGAATTAATAGATATCTTTTTAATTGAAGCCAAACATTTATATATTTAAAGGTCAAATCGTTACTTTTTCAAAAGTACAACATAAAAGTATTCTTCTTTTCTAGAAGATGTATCTCACCAGACAATCTTTCGAAGCAAAGATCATGCTTTTGCCATCTCTGCATCCCTAGGACCCATCACAATGTTTGTGTTTAATAGATGTTCATTGGGTAAATGAATGAATGACCAATGCATGCACTATTTTATTTTACCACTAACTACTTATAACACCTCCTATCTAATACTTACTTTTACATTCAAGGGAATACATATAATATTCTCATGTAAGTACAGAGAAACACAAATCCTTCAAGATTCTAAATTGTGTAGGTAATGACCAACAACCCTTAGAATTTGAAGTGCTGTCTAAACATCAGGCTTCCAATTAACCAGACCTATGATGAAACTACGAAATAAACTGTACTTTAACTCTGGAGTCAGGAAAACTAAGACTGACTCATTTTGACAATATTTTTCCTGTTTCTACTCTCTGCACATGGATCTACAATCCCAGCAAAGAATGGAACCTCTCTAAGGAAAGGCAATATCTCATCCTTCTCCATCTTCTCCCTGATGTGGAACAGAACCGGATCTACCTGTCACATTTATTACTTGAATAACTTTATTTGGTTTACAAATAAAAAATCTAGGGTACACATTAATCCTCAACACCAACCAATCTAGTGTCTAGTTAGAGAAGGAAATGTGGCTTTAATCATCTTGTCAAAAGTCATACTGAGTCAGTAGCTGGACTCTAGGTCTTCTGTACCCCACTTTGCTAGGATTCCCTAGAGAATTTCTTTGATGATCCATAAGTTAAGTCAATCTTTATCAATTTAAAACATTTAGTAGATGTGGTATGTAATTAAACATCGTACGTTCAAGATAGTGTTGGGATACTGTTGATTCCCATGTTTCATGACCATGAACGTAGTATTAGTTTCTTATATTCATATCTTTATATGTATTAATGTAGAGTGAAGCTAAATATATGTTGGGATATTTTATAAACAAAAGTTTACTTTAAACAATAAGCCTGAGATATAGGCAAGAAATTCTGATTTATAAAATCTTTCTTGATAACATCAATTCAATGACTTTCTTAAAATCACATAAGAGGCAAATATCATAATATCATAAAATATGTTGACGAAAACAGTTAAAATGTATAAAGAGCCAATAAAAACCAAAGGGATCAAATTAAGAATATAAAACTCTTCAGCTTCAGATAAGGTCATAATTATGATTAATTCTAACTACAGTGCAAATTCACCAATTAGAATTATCAAATACACATCATTTTATGGAATTATTAGTACTCATATACTTAAAAGAAGAATTTTCAAATAAAGATTATTTGTAAATTCTCCAATCTAGGCACCATTCACTGTAAAATGCCACATGAGTAAGAGACCAATATATTAACTACTTAGAAATAGAACCAGTTTTTTTATTTTCAAGTTCTATTCTTCCCTTTGGTAAAATTTAGATGTTTAGGTTCCTTTTTTATTATTTGTGCTTATTTGCTGGAAGACAAGTGGACTGAATGATGTTTTTAGAACAGCCCTTCCTTACTCAACCTTTAAGAAAATATGGATGTTCCCTCAATGTCAGGATAGTCAAGAGATCAAACAGGAATAACAAACTGTTATTTGCTATGCCTGGCATTGACAATCATTTATTTTCAGATGAAAATATTAGCTGAACTTTTTTTTTAGTGAAAACTTCATGTTACAGGGCTCTTACTATTGAAAATCTGCTGGATTCCTCTAAGTGCTGGGGAATTATAATCATAGGAGTTAAACAGGGCAGAATCATATTTTGCTTAATGATGTAATAAATAAATTTCAAGACACACAGTATTTCACTTTGCATTTTTAAACATTATACTTCTAACTTTTACTTTCCAAACTATTGTTAAACATTTACATGCCAAACTCATAGTCCTTCTTTCAGAAAGTAAAAGTATTTTTGAAAATAATTAATCACAACAGAAAAAGGGAGGGAAAACATCACTTCTTGTTAAGTTTTTCAAAGGCACACTTTTTTTTTCTCATTATAAAGTTAAGATATATTTTTGAGAAAATGTAATTAGTAAATATTGTATATATTTTGGGGAAAATGTATATTCTAAACTTAGTCAATAAAAGAAATTGGAATTTTTTTTAAAAAGAGATAATTCAAATATAGATTAAATCAAATATTCCATATCTAACTATTTTGGTCACCACAAATGGCAATCTTTTGTTCCACATGGATCCTAATCTGTACTTAAAGAACTCTAGGTCATTTTACATGAAAAATCTTAACATCGAAACAATGAAAGTGATGGTTATGCTTACTTTGGGATAGGCCTAAGGCCAAAGTGATACATTAATACTAGAAAGGAACTGCTCTTCTTAATAAGGAAGAAGGCAAAATCAAAACTATCATTATCATCGTACTACATTATCAGATAATCATTTTTGTCTTTATAATAGATACATTATAAAATTCTATAATCCATAAATAGCAGGGTCTTAAATATTTCTTGGGATGGCAAAAGTAACCCTTATGTCGTGCTGACCTACCCCTCAGCATATTACCAGTGCCCCAAAGACACATGTTTGGCCAATTTTGTTCTTACATTAAGGATATTTAGAGCTTTTTTTATCCTTTAATCACTATCCCACTGGAAAACTTTCCCTTGAAGACTACACATTCTCCAGTATAAAATTATAGATGGGTTTCTATTGAAACCACTCTACCACTGCTTACCCAAACCATCTCTACACATCCTTCTCTCCCTTCCTACCCCTTGTGTTGGAATTCAGTATACTACTCTTTTAGGGAGCAGACAATGTTTTCTGGCCAGAGACATATTCAAGGAAATTGGAAAGTGTAATAATGTGAGGGTGAGAATAAATGAAGTCATTTGCATCAGTTCTACTTAGTTTGTGTTCCACCACACTTACTCCAGCTAAATCTCTTAAATACTGGTAGACGATATTCCTGATTGTCGCTTTCCCTCATATACCTCTCTACACAGGAACTTGGAAAATGATACTCAGAGAATAAGAAAACTAACTTACCTCTTTCTAAGAAACTGGGAAAAACAAGGCATTATCCTAAGGAGTCAAATCTCACACTTTTCTGAAGAAGTAATATATAAGAGGAAAAAATAATTCTCTCTAGTCCCTGTGTATATGTTTTTACTATGTATCTGTGTTTAGTTGTGAGCATTTTTTACCTTGGGTCTCACTTTATATGACCAATGATATTGGTTTCATTCCTCCAATATATAAGGCATTATCTTTCATGAATGTAGAGTGCCAGTGACTGAATATTTTGTTCCAAGATACAAAAGAATGTTCTCAAAATGGCATGATTATCGCTCCTTCCAAAGAGGCAAATATGCTTATGTTAGGGTTGTTTAACAATTTTAATGGTAGAAGGAGAGGAAACTGCATCTAAGTGACAAAGCATTTAATTAACATTTCTTGAAAATAATTAAATTGGGTCGAGCAATTTGGTTAACATATTTTAGCACAAAACTGTGATTTCAACATCAGGAAATGAAAAGTCCTCCAAATGGAGCCCATAGAAAGGTGTTACATTCACTGCCTTAGTTGCATGACTAGGAGGTCCCTTCATTTAATAAACACGAAAGGAGCAAAAGCTCACACTGATTCTCTTCCTATATGAATTTGCAGTGCATGATATATTTAAATAATATTCTTCAAGAGAAAGTTTCCCAGCAGGTCTGGATGAAATAAAGGAGAGACAAAAACACCAAGTACAGAGGAGCAACACGATGAAGAAAGTGGATCCCAGATCTCTTTTCAGAATGAATATACCACCTATAACACTGCTTTCCTTCTTTCCTTCCTTCCTTCCTTCCTTCCTTCCTTCCTTTTGGTGTATAAAATGTATTTCCTTTTCTTTCATTCTCAAGAGTTTTAGGGGTAAATATCAACAGATTCTCCAAGGGAATTGTATTCTAAATACAAAGTGCTTTTGGTAAAGTGCTAAATAGAGAGATGGCATTTTCTCTGAAATGAAGCAGATAAAAATTGTACCCATGCTGGTAGCAGCCAAAACATAACATTCCAATTCATTTACATTCTAATCACATTAAAACATCCTTTAGGAAGTTTGCACATGAATAAGGGATTGCTTTAATTTGCAGATTACTCTTCAGAAAAATTTAATATGACACTGAGCAAAAAAATACCAACAAAGTACACTCATTGGGGCTTTATTTATTTAAGAAAAGGGCAGGGGAGAGAAAGCTTTCTGCAGGAGTTTTTCAAAGAGTATCTTATATTTCTCCTTTTAGACCCTTAGCAGGTTCAAAACTCTGTAATGTTAAATGGTAATTAAATAATCCATAAAGGCATGCACTTTTACTTTTCACTGAATGTAATTTCTATAAAAATCTATGTAAGAAAATTAGCAGCTAACTCATTTTTTAAAAAAAGTTAGGGTTCCCAGACTTGCCTGACCATGCTTTATGACTCAGCATAAAAGCGGCTGTGCATGTTTTTATTTTACTGCCAATGGATGGGCAAGGAATGTAGCTGAGTAACATGCAGGCCAGTCAAAATTCATTTAGAAACTAATTATATTTATATATGTACAACTTGCTTAGGTAACCTGGGTAAAAGTGGTGGCACAAGCCTCTGGCTGGTTAAAAAACACCAGAGCTGCATTCTTGATGGCTCCAGCTTGATTTTACCCCTGTGAGAAGTAAGAACGGTAAGCAGTGAAGGTCACCATATTGCACTAGTAAATTTCACTTTGAAAAATAATCATTGCGGCTTCAACATTATTAAAACTCTATAAGAAAAATCAATCATTCAAAATCACGAAGTATGAAAGGAATTACACTATATATAGTCAAAATAACATGAGTTAAAACATATAATTAAGATATGAATTTAAAATAATATACTCTAGAGAATCTACAGAAAGCTGTCAAAGAATCACACAAATTTGGCAAAGATGAAATAGAAGAGGATTTAGTTCAAACACCTAAACAACCTCTGGGTCCACTTGGTTAGTCTGCCCTATAAAAAGGAATTCATTAGGCATTCCAAAAATTAAAAGGTGCTCCATTTTTTTCCTTTAATTTTTCAAATCATTTAGAAAAGAATGTCAATTAGCCTTATTCCATTTATTAATACTCCACATGTGATATTTAACAGCACAATCCAAACCTACCAGTTAAGGAACTGACCAGACAAAACTTGAAGGCAGAACACTAAAAAGATATCTGAGGTGGGAATATTTGCAATTCTTGAATAATTATGTCAGTTCTCTTTTGTTTTCTAGTGTAGAGTTACAAGGTAAAATACCAAAAAATTAAAACGTGCACATAGTCCCTTCCTAGACTATTGCTGTAATCCTTTATTTGTTTATGAGCTTATATTTAGGAAGTTTGATATAAAGCCATAATTAAAAATTTCACCAAATAATAAATTTTAGCACACAAGTAACAATCACTATGATGGGAAAGTATTGAAAGGACTCTACAGCTAAAGCAATAAAATAATTCTGTCTACTTTCAACTGGCAGATCAGTTCTCTGCCTCCAATTCCGAAGTATTGACTTCACATATATTACTTTGGAGTACCTAACTCAAACAGAAAACAGATGAAAAAGCTTAATGGTAACAAGAGAAACCGGGAAGAGAGTTTGGAATTTTCCTTCTATAAGCCCCACCTTAACTAGATAATTCTCTAATGTCAAACACAATGGTTTGAGATGAGGCAAAATACATGCTCCTTTGGAGAAGTCTGAGGCTTTAAAATTTCTGAAAATTAAGAAGACTGGATGATGAGTTAACCATACCTCAAAAGATACTCAGCTAGAAGTTTAAATTGACTGATGGCTTCAACATTTTATTCTCCATAATTCATTCTTAGTTAATATATTTTTACTAGGTAAAAATAAAAATTGACTTCTGTACTGTAAGGGAGATATTTGCTATTAGGTATAATGTCAAAATAATGAGAGGGGAATATATATTAAAATTTAATGACCGAATTCTATCTTCCAAATGCTGACTTTAGTTTCTAGTAATATACAATGCCAGAAGTTAGTCCCCACCCTTTCAGCATAGCCCAATCAAATACACTTATCCAACATTTTATTAACTAGATCTTAAGATATTAGTCAGTTTTAAAATAATGATCTTATTAGTGAACAATTGAGTTCAACTAATTACAGCAATTATTTGTCCCAGGCTATAAGGTTTTAAAATTTTCCCCTTTAATCTCATCTGTTATTTTGTGAAACTAGTAGCTATGGCCTTGTTACCTATATGCTAATTTTAGTACCTATATTTAAACTTTCTCTGAATTTCACGTTTAACATCTACTTCTATGTAATCACTGAATTAGCAATACTACCTATCTTACAAACAAGAAAAACGGAAATAGCGTCTTCTTCAGTAATCTTATAGAATAAATATAGTAATACTGATTGAAATACCTAAGGTTCCTTTCTTAGAAATATATTTTTGCTCATAATTTTATTAACTGATCCCTAATTTTTGTGACTTTGTTGCACTACTTAAATTGTACCCTTCAGCATCTCGAACTCCCCCAAATCATCTTTCTTAGGATGAGAATAATAATAGAGGTCTTTTTGTTCCCTGCCAATCACTTCAAATGACAAAAAAGAATGAATCTTTGTTTTTTGTCGTTATTTTTATTTGTTTATGCAAGCTTTATTGTTGGGAATTCTGTCTTCATTTTTGTGTAGTTAAACATTAAGGTATTAATTCCTTCTTCTCTTTATTCCCAACTCTGTGCTTATTAACCTATAAACAAACCAAGAACATATCCTGGTATTTATACTCTTCTAGTAAATCAAAGAATTCTTTAAACTACCAAGACTCTTAACTGTAGTTGGTAAATTTAGAATTTTACATTCTATAACGTATCAAGGCTTTTTGTTTGTTTAGAGAGCATGTACTGGGTTCAGTAGGGTTAAAAACATTTTCAACCTGATTCTTCATGACTACCTTCACTTCCTTTAAAAAATTATTTACTTCAGGAAACATGAAACTATATGTAAATATCAAGCCAATATCCCAGTCATACTTGCATTCATAAATATGCCTGTGAAAACTAAATAAGGTCAGAGTTTATAAATTATTCCATAAGAGCCAAGAATGTAGCAAAATGAGAATTGGAACTGCCCTCTCACCAAGTATTGTTCTAGTACATACAAAAAAACCACCACTGTGGGAGAATTATAAGGAAGAAAGTGTATAAACTGAGGCACTGTTCACAAATCAAAAATTATTTAAAATCCTCAAAAATTCATATTAATCTGAATATTCATATTATCAATAATTCAAAATGGTGAATATTTGAAAAAATGAGTCAACATATCATTTGTCTAGTTATATATTAAGGTACTGTCAATTTATCTATCGCCAATTTTGCCATAGAAATTGTGTCAACAGATATTTCCTATTTTCTTACAGAAAGAAAATATAATTTTTAAAAGTCTGATAGTTTAAAGCATACATAACACCAAAATAACTTCTGACGTAGAAATTCCTACCTCTTTGCTTTCCTCCATATCTGACTCGCTGCTGAATTCTTCAGTATTTAAATTTTCAAAGTCAGATTCTCCGACAGCAATTGGTACAGTCACAGTGAGGCTGGGGTTGTTTATAAAGGACATGTAATCACTTTCATCCACAACATATTTTTCTACACTGCTGCCTATGCCACTGGTAGTTCCATTTCCATCTTTGAGATAATTGAGGTCTTTGCCTATTTCTATGGTGGTATGGTTGGAAATACAGCTGTCTTTTTTGTTATTTAGATCTTCAAGAGGTTTAATTTCATCTAAAGCTTTCTGCTTTCTAACAAAGGCTTTCTGAATAAATTCATGTAATTTTCTTTTAACATAATCAATTCCTTTCTGCATCCTTCCCACAGCAATCTGGAGATTATTCATTTCATTATCATCATCAGTGGCGGCAAGATTGTCAGAACTGAATGAACTCAAGAGTAAGGCCAGGAAGAGGTTCAGAACCTAAAACACAATAGGAAAATTGGTGATCAAAACATTCTGTTGTTTCTATTGCTCCGAACTACAAATTTTCCAAAACTGTTCTTACACCTCACTTTTTGCTGATAGGTATTCTTTCTAGTTTATGGTAAACTATCCTGGGGGAAAAAAAAGGTGAATGAAATAAATACCTGGCCAACATAAAATAATACTATTAACACTAATTCCTTTTCAGTCATTGCAAAATTACTGAAACCACTGTTGCATAAAACTTCTATATTAAGTTCAATTCCAAATTTAAAATTTTAGCTATCTAGATAACTATACAGTGAAAAAGAAAAAAACCTTTTATTGGGATGTTAAGTATTTTCCCCATGTAACTTGGGTTTTCCAGGACACTGATAATTTATTATAGTTTTATTCCTGAAGCCAAAGATGATTCCAATATATTTAAATACGATTTTATTTTTATGTGTTTGTACCAATTTTTGCACTTTAGATAACTTGTCGATTTAAAAATATATATATACCTACTGCTAGATCAAAGTTCCCAGTTTTTGGTTCAGAAAATAATGGCCACTAGATTTATACAGTGGTTGGAAATACTATAAAGAAATGGTTAGAGACCACTAATTAGTCTATAACTTGGGTCTCCAAAAATAGGACCCACTGATATGAGTGAGTGAAAAGATTAGTGACCCCACCATGTACACTCAAAAAGAGGTAATTTACTAAGGGACAGAGTACTCTCATGGGCACAAGACCAAGTAATATAATTTTTTTCAGAATTTGATTGATAATGTTCATGAGTCCCTGACTATTCAAGCATACAGAAAAAAAGGAAGGATATGGCCCTGAAGGGATCCAAAGACTAAAAGTAAATAGTACAGAAGAGGAATCCTAGGAAAAATTTTAAGTAAAACTCCAATGAAAAGGATGCTGCATTCTTGCTATATTCCTATCTTTCCAATAAGCTAATGAGGCTCAGAGTTCCTTTGTCTAACCAGTACGAGTTAGTCTAACCAATTGTGGTAAGAAAGGTAAAAACCTATAAGACCCAACAAGGACTGCGCATAATTCTGTGAGTCTATATTGACATCTTTCAATTGCTATACCATGTCTGCTAGTATTCATACTAAGACCTGCTCCTTCACATCAGAAATTTACCAATAAAGTTATATTTTATTGTGATTTGCCTTGAATTTACTTTTTGGATGAAAAAACAGATGCAAGAGAAAAAAATTAAATGCTACATTTGGGTTTTATCCATTATAAAACTGAATTTTGGTACCATAATTTTTTTCTAGATTTGATTTCCTAAGGTTTATTAATGAACTTTTCTATTAGGAATTTTTTCTTGACAAATATCAATCAACCTTCCCAGAGTGAGATCCAACTTATAGTTCCTCTTCAAAGCATTGGAACAGGTATCTATTTGTGTCATTTGCTGTTATATCTATATGGCTTGCTCCCCTTTCTCATGAGAATTATAATGTTGGGTAAGAATCCAGTTTCTGTCAATTTTCCCAGTGCTAAGCTTACAAGATTGTTGTAAGGATTCAATTAGAAAATCCATGTGGCTCTCACAAAGCTACCGGCACATGGTAAACCCTTGAGAAAGTTTAGCTGTTATTATCACTGTTATTAATACTATGATACAACCTACCCTCTGTTATACTATCTTTCAATTTATCTTTTTTTCTTGGAAATGTTTGTGTGAGCCAAGCTGATCTCTTTTTCTAGGGCTCCTTTGTTACCACAGGGGATTGATCTGCATAACAACTGGCCAAGGTGTTGGTTGTGATCAAAGGCAATTTAAGGGAATACAGTTCAACTAGCTTACTCAGGGACTGAAACCTGGAAACCTGTCTCACACGTGGTCATGGGCAGATCTGATAGCTCATTGAGTGAAAATGACTCACACGTCCCCCAGTCTCTTGGAATAATAATTTCCATTTGGGGTTCAGGATTGGAATGTATTGCACGAATCAATACTGTCTCCATCCTGATTCTTTTTTTTTTTTTTTTTGGCCGCGTCGCGGGCACGCAGGATCTTAGTTCCCGACCAGGGATCGTGCTCCCTGCAGTGGAAATGTGGAGTCCTAACCACTGGACCGCCAGGGAAGTCCCTCCATCCTGATTCTTAATTGGTGAGAAGAACCCAAAACTTTCACATCCCTCCTGTGTGCTAATGCTCCACCTTCTCTTAGACATAGACGAGACTGCGGTGGCTACTTCTAGAAGTGGTAATCTTCAAAAAATCGTATTTTCCTTCTGCAGCACTTGCCTTGAACCTATAAAAGGATTTCTGGCCATAGTGTTAGCAAACCAAGAATAATAGCCTGGGGAAAAGCAGTCTGTGGCCAAACCTCTGTCTTGTCTGTGGACTAGGCAGTGGTTACTCACACTTTTCGTGGTGGAGCACCATACAGAAGTTTACATGTGTTAACAGGAGGTTATGTCAGCTTGTCTTTGGGGGACATGACCCTTTCTGGTGAGGATGAGAAGGAAGGATTGTAGGAGGCACTGCATCAGTTTCAGTCAGTCTTATTTAAGCAAATGTGATATGAACACATTTCCTTAATAGTGGTAAACATGACAGATACTATTACTACCTTAGTTACTCCAGAAAAAATATCCAAGATATCACAAAAGGAGGAATATTTTTTAACTTACAGTAAAACAAAAAAAAAGGGAGATTCTTTAATTTTTTAAAAAATGTACAGAATTTAGGGCTTCCCTGGTGGCACAGTGGTTGAGAATCCACCTGCCAATGCAGGGAACACGGGTTTGAGCCCTGGTCTGGGAAGATCCCACATGCCTCAAAGCAACTAAGCCCGTGCGCCACAACTACTAAGCCTGCGCTCTAGAGCTTGCAAGCCACAACTACTGAGCCCACGTGCCACAATTACTGAAGCCCGCGTGCCTAGAGCCCGTGCTCTGCAACAAGAGAAGCCACCGCAATGAGAAGCCCGCGTACCGCAACGAAGAGTAGCCCCGGCTCGCTGCAACTAGAGAAAGCCCGCGCACAGCAACAAAGACCCAATGCACCCAAAAATAAAAAAAAACTTTTTTAATGTACAGAATTTAAATTTATGCCAATAGATGGAAATTATTATTTTATAGGCTATATCTTTTTATGCATATACAGCCATCCAAATTAATATTAAATGTCATCCATAGGTATGGATACTTCCTGAAATTCTCTTTTCAACTTGAATCCTCCGTACAGTTACAGAGATGTGTCTTATTTCAGTAAACTAATAGATGACATGTGATATGTTGAGTTTCCTTCTCTTTAAATTCACTCTGTGTTTTCTGGCTACATGAATTCTACCAAAATCCCACTTGCTCATTGTCACTTTCCTGATAAAAAGCCATCTGTAGCTCTGAATTGCCTACAGAAAAACTCCAATTTTGTCATGCAAAGTCAGCCTTTTCATAAATTAAACTCTACACAGTTTGGCCCCAAACTTACTTTCTACTACTCCCACTATGAATTCCCTGTTGCTTGTGTCTGATCTGCTCACTCATTGTTGTCATAAAGGGTTCTGTTCTCTGCCTTTTATTCTTTTCTTCCAATGTATGCCAAATATATAAATGGAATCAAATCAAATCTAAAATCAAACCTATGACCTTTTCTTTGTTTCTTTTCTATTAACCCTATGACCATTTCTTTCTGTTCTATGCAATATTGCACTTTTCTGAAAGCAAGCAAGTTGTATTTGGAATTGTGGTGGCTTTAAAGTAAATCTACAGGGGAATTCCCTGGCAGTCCAGTGGTTAGGACTCCACACTTCCATTGCAGGGGGCACGGGTTTGATCCCTGGTTGGGGAACTAAGATCCTGCGTGCCATGCAGCATGGCCAAAAAAAAAAAAAAATATATATATATATATATATATATATATTTATGTATATAAATTATTTGATACTCTTCCCTTCAAAAGTGAAAGCCTAATCCCTTTTTCTTAAGTGTGAGTTCTTTTTAGTGACTAGCTTCTAATGAATACAATATGGCAGAAGTGACAGTATGTGACTTCAAGATTAGAACATAAAGAGGGCTTTCTCCTTGCCCTTTGTTTTGTGTCACCTGCTCTGGGAGAAGCCAGTTGCCATGTCATGAAATAATCAACAATCCTATGGTGAGATACATGTGGAGAAAAACTGAAGCCTTCTACCAACAGCCAACAAAGAGGAATTGGGATCTCCTGCCAATAGCCATGAGAGTGAGCCTTCTTAGAAGCTGATCCTCCAGTCTTAGTCAAGATAACTGAGTTCCCTGCCAACATCTTGACAGCAACCTTATGACAGACCCAGAGCCAGAAGCACCCAGATAAGGTGCCCCCAAATTTCAGACCCACAGAAACTATGAAATAATTAATGTTTATTGTTTTAGGCCACTGTTCATATTTCTGGATTGTACACTGTTCATGTTTGTTGTTATTTTAAGAAGAGGTCAGAATTATTTAAGCTAATACTGAGGAGGTTGGAATCTTGGGATAAATAGAAATAAATGATAATCTTTTGCTTTTTTTCACCCTCCCTTTTCTTTTCCTCTGGGGAATTGGAAGTTACTTTGATGTGAAAGGAAATGAAGTCTATAAATTGCATACTTTAAAATATTGGTTATGACTATTCCACTGGACTGGGGCCTAATCAAGCACCTTAGTATAATAACTTTATATTTAAAGTATAAGAGCCTGATCCCTCTTAGAGAATCTACTGTCCTTTCTTCCCCAACCACTGGGTCCACTGCTCCCTGGCTTGGGACAGCCTACCTTTCTTCTTACCGAGCTAAATCTTACATCTCAGTAAAGATATTTCAGGTCTGAACTCCTTGACAAAGCCTTGCCTGATCATCCTTGCCACTGTAAAGCAAAGTTTCCATCTTGTGAACTTGACATATAACACTTCACTTTCACGTTTTTTCACTTACTAGCTCCTATTTTTACTCCTGTTTAGGTAAATGTCATATCACAATGCCATATATATCTTCCTATCATCTTTCCCATGCCTCCAGGACTCAGCAGAGATGTGTTGGACATGGTTCATTTTACACAGATATGATAAACAAGTGATTCTTGAGTCAGTGTTACTTGTTCATACTGTAGTTTCTAGGCAACAATTACCTTACGTGCTTTTAATGGACTGAGATTAACACTATTTTTTTTTAACTCCAACTTGTAGAGAACCCAAATTTGAAACATTTTCAAGTGATACTATTATTAGTACTTATAAGTAAAATGAATGACTGTTCTTCATTGCACTTCCATGCTTTAGTACAAGAACTGAAACATAAAAGCCAAAAATGTCCCTCTGCATGAACAATAAGAGGTACAGAGATGAAGAACAGCTTTGGTTCAAAAGACATTTTAAGAGTTTATGTTGCATGTCAATTATAGCTCAATAAAACTGGAAAAAATAAAAATAAAAATAATGAATAAGGAAATATTTAAAAAGAGTTCATGTGGATTTCAATAGTCTGAGCTATACCTGACTCCTGCCATCATGAAAATTGAGAATTGATTTAGAAAAAAAATTCAAAACATTCCTCAGTTGAACATACTTTTGCATGGTTACATTGTCTTTTACTGAAAATGAGAAAAATGTTTTACCACATACCACCAGGTTTCCAATGACCATGACCATCATGAAGACAGTAAGGCACATGGTTTGACCGGCGACCTCCATGCAGTCCCACATGGTCTCTATCCACTCTCCACACAGCACTCGGAACACAATCAGGAAGGAGTGGAAGAAGTCATGCATGTGCCAGCGCGGGAGTTCACAATCATTGGAAATCTTGCAGACACATTCTTTGTAGCTCTTACCAAAGAGCTGCATGCCGACCACGGCAAAAATGAAGACGATAATGGCCAACACCAAGGTGAGGTTACCCAGAGCTCCCACAGAATTGCCAATGATCTTTATCAGCATGTTCAGAGTCGGCCAAGATTTTGCCAATTTGAAAACTCTGAGCTGGAAACAAAAGTAAGAAGGCCATTACTGCTCTGCATTCTGAAGAATCTGCGTATTTGTTTATAGGAAAAATCTACAGTGTCTCAATTTTAGGTGATGGATTATTCATGTGCCAAACTATTATCTAGCAAATGTATTAGTTTGTTACCATGGGATATTTTTCATTTTGAAATAGTTTATATTGTAAATAAAATAATTATACAGTTTTTCATCAGCATTCAAAGAAAAAGATTCACCAAATATTCCTGAATCTTACATAAGCATTTATACTATTCTTTTTGTTTTTCTGTAAGGAACTGAGATATCTAAGATTAGTGGTGATTAATTAGAAAAGACTCTTTCAGAGAAGTAGAGGCTCTCATTATTTAAAAGCCCGAAGTGGATATATTTTTCAGTGTACTTGAAATACAATGCTGAAATGCACAAGTGCAAACAACATTAACACTTATATAAGGTACAAGAGAAAAACCAACTAATTTCTTTAAATCTCTGGACTGCTATATCTTTAGCTTGCTGTAATATTAGGCTGTATTTTAAAGGAGATTTATTATATTCAAGGAAGAAATACTTGGACTTGAGTAAAAAGCTGTATTTTGTCAACCTTTATGTCTTCAGTGATTTAATTAATCAACTCATTATAGTGTGGAAATGGCTCTCCACTACTGTGCCTGACACACTGGTTGTATTAGAAGCCTCTAGAGTACCATTTACCATTAAATAGCAGCAGCATTTTATTTCCGATGCTTCAGTAAATGTCAGGTCAAGAGTAGTGCATTATTTAATGGCAACTAAGTGACCCAAAGGAGCAGATATAAGAACCAAAAATTTTAATTTATTCCCAGAGAATAATTAATGCAAAAGGGCCTGATATACTAAGCAAGACACTGATGATATTATGCCTTCTATCTCCCCAAACTGCATCACATTATCACAAAGATTTACTAAGCTTCTTAAAAGTAGTTGCCCACACTTACTTGTTATATAATCATTGCTAATTTTTGTTTTTTTTTTTTTTTGCATCCTTCTAGCTTCAAATTAGATCTACAGCTATCCATGAAGACTAGGAAAGGAAATCACAGCTCTAAGGATCTTAACACAAATTTGAAAGTGGTAAGGGAGTTTCTAAACAGACTTCACAACAAAGTCTTGAAACTAATCACTGTTAAGATAAGTTGCCTATAAGAACCTGTCTTTACTAACTATATACAACCTCTGTTGTTTCAAAATAAATCACAAAAAGTTAGAGCCAACTCAAATAAACAGCACAATAAAACATACCAAACTTCAAATGGAAATGTGTCAAGTGATATTTTGTCTCATCTGTAAAAGATCCATAAACTTTGAAATATAAAGATCAAATGAAAGACCCTTTCTTTAAAATTAAAGTGTAACACAGGCAACTCTCCTCAGAGAGTGGATTTGGTGACTTCCTGACCTGGCTGAAGGAGCAGATGTATAGGAGCTCTGTCTTTCCCTGTACACTCTACCCAGTCCCGGGTCTTGGCTTCTATGGGGGCAAAGTGGGCAACTCCATAATCCCTTAGCCTCTGGTAGAAAGATGAGCCCACCCAAAGCCCCAACCAAGCCTTATCATGGGTAAGGAAACCCCATATAGCTGAGAGGTACATGTTGTGTTGTTTAATTTGATCTGCGTTTACCTATGATCTCCATTTTCTCTCTCCCCATTAGCCTTGCCATTCAATTACTAAGGACAGAACTATTGGCTGTTCATTTGAATAAACTTAATCTATGCATTAAAACTATGAGGAAGAAGAAATTACCATCTGCTTTGTTAGAAGTATATTCAAATAATATTAAAGCTATGGGAAATCTTGTAATTTTTTCCTAGAAAAGAGTGACTACTAATTAAATTATTTATAAAAACATTATGGTTACTCTCAGTTAATTTACCAGTCGAAATGATCGGAGAACTGACAATCCTTCCACGTTTGCCAAACCAAGTTCCATTAAACTAAGGCTCACAATTAAACCATCAAAAATATTCCAGCCTTCTTGAAAGTAATAATATGGATCCATGGCAATTATCTTTAGAAACATTTCTGCTGTGAAGATCCCAGTGAAGACCTAAGTGAGAAATGTTTATTACACAAGTGAAGACTCTTGAAAACATAAATAACTATTGAGCAACTTAATTTAGTCCCAACAAATCACAATTCAATTCTGAGTTTTAAAAATTGGTTTGGGTCCAGGAAATTAGTATCCTCAAATGGTTTGTATTCAAATCAATATTTAATTGTTTACTATATTTAAGGTTTATCAAGTGATAAAGAATACAAGAATTAAGACAATAAAATTAATATTCTTATTTCTATATTCTTAAGTGAAAGGTTCAGCTAACTCTTTGTGGTCAACTACCTGGCTCTGCCTCTGATCTCCCTAGCCCTCCAAAAACTCACCAAATAATTACCTAAGAGTTTGGTTCCCTCCCTTGGCCCTGCAGGCAAGGCTGGTGCTAAAAAGGCTTTATATTGGCTGTAATAAACAAGGTCACCACTAGCCCTATAGATGTTAAGGATGCTTTTAAAAAAAAATTTATTTTCCTGGCCAAAGAGAAGTAGCATTCTCTATTCTCCATTTTCTTTCTCTACAACTATTTTAAATTTTCCACGTGTCTTCAACCATTTTTCTTTATTCTCCACTCTCAGTACTTCTGCATCTCAGAGGTAATGGAAGTCAGTCAACCTGAACTCACTCAGTTTCCTTATATCTACCAAACTACTTACATTCACACCATACTTTGCTTTTCTTTTTCCTGTTAAAAATTAAAGACATGTCCCTGCTTTGCTCTAATTTCTGCAGCTGCAATTATGTATCTTCTTTGGACTTCTTGAAGAATTCACTTTCTCAATTAACCTGTAGTTTCAACCTCTTCCTGCTACTGACTGCTTCCTATTGGGATTTTACAAGTATCAACAGATACTCAGTCCCTCTCCACCTTAAAACTACCACCAGCATCATAAAAGAAACTCTCCTTGCATTCTACTTCCCCCATTAGCTACCGCCATCTGTCCTCTCTTCATAGCCCAACTTCTTTAAGAGTTTGTGTACTTGACTGTACTCACTAGTTCCATTTCTTTAACTTACCCCCTGACCTGCCAGTCAGCACAAACTGCTTTAACCAATTTCACCAACATAACCGAAACTGCCATTGATCAATTCAATTGAACTTTTAGTAGTTATCTTGCTTGCCTCTTTAGGAGTTTTTCACAACGTTGTCTGTTCCTTGTTCCTTAAAATAGTTTCTGTCCTGGCTTCAGTGATCCACATCTCCCTGGATACTTCTCAGTTGCTCTTCTTCCTCCAACAAATCATTCAACACTGGATTTCTTCAGAGGTCTTTCTGTCCTCAACCTTCTTAATCTAATTTTCCTTTTACAATAAATTTACATTTTGAGATCTATTTTCCCATTCAAGCATATCTCCTGAATTCCAGAACTACATCCTTATTTCCTTATTCAACACCTCCACTGGATAACTGTCTCACAGGTACCTCAAATTCAACAGGTCCAAAATTCATTTCATCACTTTCTCTGCACAACCGTGCTTCTCTTCTGATATTTGCTAACTCAGTAAATGGAATGACTCTCTACCTCGGTGGCCAGCCCAGAAACATGAGAGTCTTGCTAACTTTTCCAAATATCTCTTGAATACTTCAAGTTGAAATTCACCCATGCATGTATTACCAGTTTTTCCTCCTTTTATTGTTGAGTAGAATTCTATTGTTTGAATATTCTATAAATATTTAAATAATGTATAGCACTTTTTGTCTCTTTTCCAAGAAATCTTGGCCGCCCCAATCACATGTGCTAATATTTTCATATATTTTATACTTACATGTGCTATAAACGCTTGCTTTAAATAATCAGCTGTCTTTTCAAGAAATTAAGGGAAAAAAAAACAGTATTTTCTATTTACCCACATTTATTCATTTCTAGTGACCATCATTCTCAAATTTCCATCTAATACGTTCTTCCCGTTCAGCCTGAAGAACTTCCTTTAGTATTTCTTGCAGCATAATTCTGGTGTAACAACTTTTTTAAGGTTTTGTTTATATTAAAATTCTTTATTTCACACCAGTTTTTGATAGATAGTTTCACCATAGAATAATGTTTTAACTTCTTTTTTTCTTTTTTTCATCAGGCCACTTTCTTATGGCCTGAACTGTTTCTGACAAGATGTTAATCCCTTGTATATAATATGTATTTTTCTTCTGGTTGCTTCTAAAAGTTTCTTTTGTTTTCACAGCTTGGCTAAGATGTGCCCAATGTAGTTAATTTTATATTTATCCTTGTTGATGTTCACTGAAATTTTACAATTTAATATTAAGGTGTCTAAGTTAATATCTTTCATCAAATTTGAGAACATTTTGGCCATTATTTCTCCAAATATTTGTTTTGTTCCATTCTCTCTTTTGTCCTTCTGAGTCTCCCTTATGTAAATATTAGACCACTTGATGTTATTCTGCAGATTAGTGTGACTTAGTTCATTTTTCCTGTAAGTTTTTCTCTGCTGTTCAAATTGGATAATTTCTATTGGTTTGCTTCAAGTTTGACACTTTCTTCTGACATCTGCAATTTTCTTTTAAACTCATCCAGTGAATTTTTCATTTTAGAATTTGTACTTTTCAGTTCTAAAATGTCTAGATAATTCTTTTATATAGTTTCCATTTTTTCTGCTCATATTCTCCATCTGTTTATTCTTGATGACCATTTTTTCCTTCAATTTGTTAAATGTATTTATAATAGGTCCTCTAAAGTCCTTTAATGCTAATTTTAGTAATTCAGCCATCTCTGGATCTATTTCTATTGAGTATTTTTTTCTCTCAACTAAAGTTACAGTTTCCTATTTCTTCACATATCATGTAATTTTTTATGTGATGTGAATAATGTGTTGTAGAGAGTTTTGATTCAATTATTTTCCTCTAAAAAGTACAGATTTTTGCCCTAGCAGGAAGTTAAATTATAGGTTGGCCACTTTGAACTTACGGTAGTTTGGTTTAATACTTAAGTAGGGCACAGCTATTTTGGTTTGTTCTTTGTCCTAGTTGAATCTTCTGGTTCTCTGACATAGCCTTTACTCCTTAAGTGTAACCCCTTTGGGGTTTTAAAGGAAAGCCCAAAGTCTTTGTTCAATTTCTCCATCTTGGTCAGCTTTAAATTCCAAACCCTTGGGAAGTATTTCCTTCTATTCCTTTTTTTTTTGGAAACAATTTGTGAAGGATTGGTGTTAATTCTTTAAATATTTGGTAGAATTCACCAAAGAAATTATCTGGGCCTAGGCTTTCCTTTGTGGGAACATTTTTTGATTACTAATTCAATTTTTACTTGTTATAAGTTTTTTCGTATTTTCTATTTCTTCTTGAGTCAGTTTCAGTGGTTTGTTACTTTCTAGGAATTTGTCCATTTCCTCTAGGTTATCTAATTTGTTGGCATACAATTATTTAAAGTACTCTGTATACGCCTTTCTATTTCTGTAAGATCAATAGTGATGTCCCCTCTTCATTCCTGCTTTTAGTAATTTGAATCTTCTCTCTTTTTTCTTGGTAAGTATAGCTAAAAATTTGTCATTTCTATTGCTCTTTTCAAAAAATCAACTTTTGGGTTTGTTGATTTTTTTCTGATGTTTTCCTATTCTCTATTTCATTCATTTCCATTCTATTCTATATTATTTCCTTTCTTCTGCTAGTTTAAGATTTAGTTTGCTCTTCTTTTTTCTAGTTTCTTAAGATGAAAATATAGATTATGGATTTGAGGTATTATTTTTTTACTATAGGCATTTACAGCATAAATTTCCCTCTAGGCACTATTTCAGTTTGGTGTGTTTTCGTTTTCATTCATCTCAAAGTATTTTCTAATTTTTCTTGTGATTTCTTTTTTAACCTATCGGTTATTTACAAGTATGCTTTTAATTTCCATATATTTATAAATTTTCCAAATTCCTGTTTATTGATTTCTAATTTCATTCTATTTTTGTGAGAAAAAGTACTTTGATTTCAATCTTTTTAAGTTTAATGAGGCTTGTTTTATGACCTACCTATCTCTTATGCTGGGGAATATTCCATATGTACTTGAGAAGAATGTGAATCCTGTCCATATATTTTCTACTATTTCATTATCTTCCTTAACACATAAGACAAGTCCTATTTTGAACTGTCCATTTGTTGTTTATGTCTTTCCAGCATCCACTCTCTCTTCTTATGATAATGGTAGACCTAATTTTCTTCTTCATAATTGTATTCATTTACTCTGTCTCCAGTGATAAGACATGGTTCTGGTTTGGCCAAATAGGGCTTTCTAACCCTAGAATCATATTAACTGACTGACTTAGAAATGGTCATGTAACTCCAACCAGGCCAATGATATTCAATTCTTGGGCTTTTGTTAGAACCACTAGTTAGGAGGCACAATCCTTCTGCTTAAAGAGCTGTGTCAGGATAAAAGTTGGTAGACCGTTGACATCAATAGAATACCCAGCCAGAGATGAAAAAACATACTGGGAAAAAGTTGGCAAGAAGCTAACTCCCAATGACATTGACTGAGAACCTGAATCTAGCCAGATTAAAACGTGAATCTATGCCCAAATGGACTTTAGTTACTTGAAGTAATGAATTATCTTTATTTTTGTTTAAGCCCATTTGAGTTGTTTCCTAATATCCACCTCCATAAAGCTTCTTTGATCCCTTGCTCACTTTTTATAGATAATGTTGAAGTGATTCCTACATATGTGAAAAAATTTGGACTAGGTAATGTTATTGTTCTTTCCTAAAGTTTTGTGATTTTTGGCCACAGCTTAAAATAGTCTCCGAAATATCTTTTAGAGTCTCTGATATAGTATTCAGAGCTTCCATTGCTCCGTGAATTTCTCATGGGTATAGTTTCTCCCACTGTAAAAATGCAGACATTCATAGTATCTACCTAAGGACTGACTTTGTGGGAACCTAGAGAGAGGGATTTTACATAAACCATTTAATACAATGCCTGGTACAAAATAAGTGGTCAGCATATATATGTTAACTTTATCAGTTAAGACCTATCTGGATTATAATAAAAAAATAGTGGTTACTTCAGAGCCTAAAAATATTGTGTATTATACTTCAGAATATATCATTTACTATCATATAGAACCTGTTTATATGTTCATTTATCAAGTTGGGAGGTTCATGAGAACTTAATAAGCCTCATATTGATATTAATATATTTTTGTTGCCTGAATTTATTCATTTTGTTTCTCTGTAAAAGACCATTTTACTTTCAATTCTATCATTCTACCATGTCCATGAATGTTAATACAAAATTTTAAGTAAAAATGTATGAAAAATTAATCATTTATAAATTCTTAAATTTATAGGACAAATTCAAACAGAAATAATAACCTCTATGATGTTTCCTCTCTTAAAAATCCATCTTCAGTTATGAACAGATGATATTTCAAAATTACCTGACTTGGCATATTTTATAATTTGTTTGGCAAATGTAGACATGTCTGAAAGAATCTATTCTAAATGCCTGAGAAACACATCAGGATTTTACCATAAATCAATATCCTCCATAATTCATAATAATCTTTGTAATGAATGGGCAATTTATATTTAATTCTAAATCAAACTATACATAAAATCTTTGAATCTTTTCCACTGCTAAACTGTAGCAATATATTTTTGTTATAAAAAAGTGATGCTGAACTTTTGCTGTCCAGGTATATACGACCAATTAATTCATATTTAATTTGAGAGTGATATGTGAAATTCATTAAGGCAATCATGAACTCTTTCAATGGGTAGAGTAACGCTCAGTGAGCCTTACCAGGTTCCCGACTGACAGCACACTGCTAAACTGCTCCGTCATGGGATAGTGCTCCATGGCCATGAAGAGGGTATTTAAGACAATGCAGATGGTGATGGCCAGGTCAACAAAAGGGTCCATCACAACCAAGTTGACGACATGTTTCACCTTTAACCATGGCTTACAGCAGCCCCAAATCAAACACATGTTAGCAAATTTATACCAGCAGGGTGGGCATTTCTGTCTGGATTCTTCAAGTTCTGGAAGAAAAAGGTTAGAATACTTATGAAAACTGCTTCCTTCCTATTAAGCAGCCTTTGGTTTAAACTGAAAGTGATTTTTAAAAAATCTAAAGTTGTTAAAAGGCATTATAGGTTAATCTGATGGTTGAGCAGGAAAGCACTTACAATGGATTAGCTGTCATAAAAAGTGTGGGCACAGAAAGGCTAGTAAACTTTCCAAATGTATCTTGGTTAAACATGGTTTCCAAGATTCTATCTACAATATTAAACAGTCTGATAATTATCTTTAAGGCTATCAGAAATGAATGCGTAGGACTTGTGTTAAGTATACTTAAAGCTCATCTATGTTCCAGATAGAGCAAGACATATATTATCAAAGAACACCTCTCAGGAGATGTCTTTAAAACCTTTATCAGTCATGCTGAATCTCAGTTTCTTGGATTAGATATGTTCTTTGTGTATTTTAATGAGATAGTTTTGTCAGTGTCACCAGTCTTAGTTAAAAAGTTTCTAGTTAAGCCTAATTAGATATAGGCCTGTATATTAAACTCAGCAGTATTTCTTAATTTAACTAGATGGCACAAAAGAAGAGGAAATATCAAACCTAGGAAACTGAGAACTGCACTGTTTCACAAAATGGGACTTATGTACTACTGGTAAAATACAAGAGGAGCTTAGGTAGAACATACGTAGAATTCATAAATTTTAATGGTATGCATTTATTTTAATATATTAAAATGTATAACTATCACACCAAACCTATGATATAAGATTTCATATAAAAATACATTTATTTAAAAAAAATACAATGATTTCAAAAAGAATTTCAACTAAATAATAGGAGAGAAAAGACAGAAATGCACAGATCTATAAGGTGATACTCAAAATACTGAAACTTAGTAAATATTGGCAAAGAATTTGGGATAATTAGGAAGTGGGAAATTATCTGCTCTTTTCCTTTGGTATATTTCTCTCTTAATCAACTCTTGAGTGAGAAAAGAATTCAGAAGTTGTTGTTTTCTGCCAATATCATTGCTGCACACTCTGTTACCTGCTCTGCCAAATGTGAGCCCATCACCGATTAGCACTAAAATAAAGGAAAAGATTCTTTGTTCATCCATAGCATGACTCTGGTTGGTCACTTTAGTATTACTACTGTGGCAACTGCAATATCCCTCCAAACCTGGTACAGTTTACTAAGAATTAAACTTTTCAAGAGAGTTTATGCAATGGACAAACATGACCATAGGTAGTGATTTTTGCTTTGCTGATAAACATTCACTACTAATACTATAAAGTTTACTACTTCCCTAAAGTAAATTAATTTCCTTATTATTTTTAACAGAATTCCATGAGAGGTAGATTCTTCAATTGTCTCTTTATATACTGAAATTCTTCAAGTACCCAGTTTATTTCCTTTTCTCTTAAATGTAATTTTGTAAACAGTAAACAATAGTTGCATTGTAAATCAGAAGAAAAATATAAATATAGTTATTATGCACTGTTTTGTAGAAGCTTTTAAGACTCCTAAATAAACCCATATTTATACTGAAGGTAAAAAGGCTTTACTACTTACAGTAAATAACAAAAGAGAACTGAAAAAGCTCTTTGCCTATGTACAGTCAGAATAAGTATTTTTTTAAATGTTACTTGTAATTTAGCAGATAAAGAGAAGCAAATAGAAACTGTGTGGAAAAAAGTAAATCAGAGAAAAGTTCAAAAGACAAAATGCAGCCAGTGTTGCTCGTCTTGACACCAGGAAAAAGTGGAGCAGAGTTGTTAAATTCTAAAATAAAATCATTCAATTATTCATGCTAAAAAAAAAAAAAAAAAAAAGAATATCACACTTTGAAAAAAAAACAAAGCACTCAGGGAGAACTACAGCCACGTCTCCATTATTCCTGGGTGGGTTATCCACACTGAAAATCATTTACAGCCCAGTTTAGATCTTTTGCTGGCTCCCCTCAATTCCTCAGTGCTTGTACCTCACCCTCCCACCACCTTCCCAAGGATTTGACCTGGAAACATTTCCATATGGTTTTTGCATTTAAAAAACTTGAAAAGCAAACAATTCATTTTTCCTTATCTCTTACAGTGTCATTAAGTAAGGGGCATTCATTCATTGCCTGGACAATGAAGACTTAGCTGTAGTTCAAAAGAAGGAAAACAAAAGTTGCCAGCCTGGATCAACAAGCCTGGTTCCAAAAAGGAAAGGTGAACTAAACCATGATTAGACTTAGAAGGAAGGATCTCCAAATAAACAGATTATGTCAACCTAAGACACCTTTCCACTGTTATTTGTGTTTTTTTCCACTGTTAGGAACAAAAAAGGACTATATTAAAGACAGCTCTGGTTGCATGTATACGCTATGTACTGCTAACGACAAGCCTTGATTAATGCCAGATTCAAAATGTTTAGATATAACTGAATAAAGAAAAGTAGGCTTTGCATTCTATACAACCAATGAAAAACAGAATGAAAACTCAGCCATTTTTCCTCACATATATATAAAGTTAAAAGCTCTGCAGATATTAAAACCAAACACTCAGTCTCCTGCTTCCTAAGTTACACTTATCTCTAGGACATCCTTTTCATTATAAGCAAGTCCATGAGACACACTTACATGGAGGGCGATGTGGGTGCACTCATTTTTAACTCCATATCTTAATTAGTGGACAAGTCCAATCTTGTGGTGGTGGGTTGATGTTTTTTAAGTAATTTCTTAAGTTAGCCCAAACTTAATGCTATCAGAAGTTCAAAGTAGGACTGTTAATTTAGACTTACCCTGTCTCCTTCTCTACTTCTTGCTTTAGGGAGCAGACATGCTGCTGACATCGGTAGCAGAACCACTGGCAGCTTCCTCTCAGTGGTTTTGCTATGGCAAGGAGCAGAAGACCAGAGAATCTTCAAAAGATTTACCTGGAGGGACAGGGAGGAGCAAGCTACTGGCAGCTGGGGGGGAAGAGGGAGTGCAAGCTAACGCAGGCGAGGTTGGGGAAGAACGTACTGAGTTTAATATTCCATAGAAATCAGTGAAAAGATTTCTGATATTGCATTAGGACATTATGAAAATTGGGTCCTGCAGTAACTGACATGGCTGTGATATGTAAGACCATCTACATTGTGAGATTTTCCTGGCTGTGACTTTTAGGCTTTTGGTACTGATATTAGTATCATGGGATCTTTGCATTCAGACTGGAAAATAATTATTGCAAGAATCTATCCAGTATCAAGAGAAACTATAACTAACAGGAAGAAAGGCATGAGCGCATGTTCGCGCTCTCTCCTTCATTCTCCATCTTTCTTTTTCCTGTGACACATCTACACACACACACAAACACACACACACACACACACTTCGGAGGGGAAGAAAAGGGAGGGGCTATAAAAGAGAAAAGGAGAGAAGGGGAAAGGACAGCAAGGGAGGAGGATAGAATATATTTTATATGAAAGTATTTTCCAAGTAGCTGAAGTTGATAGTTGATGTCTGAATTCACTTACAGTATGGAAAGGCACAAACATGTGAATTAACAAAACAACAATAAAACAACCAATAATAATATTTATTGACTGTCTTCTACATGCCAGGTGCTTCTACATACATAGGTGCTTTATATATGAGGCCTTATTTAATCTTTACAATAACCTTAATCTAAACGTCATTATCCACACTTTACTGATGAAGAAACAAGTGTAGAGTCCCAAGCTAACACACAGAGCCAATGATTGATCGCAAATCAAGCTGTCCTCAAAGTCTTTATTTTGGAATTATAAGATCCAGATCTCTAAACAGTATATTCACTACTCACGTATAATCTGCAACTAAAGAGAAAGCTGAGATATTGTAATATCTGATCAGAGAGAGACAAAAGTGGTTTTACAAAATTTTGAAAACTTTGCTTCAAAGAGGTTATTATCAAACCCTAATTCTCATTTTTTCATTTATACATCTGGTTAAATCAAAAGAGTTTATAGCTTGAGTCTCAAGCAGTTAATACAATTTAAATGGGTTAGCATCACCATAAAAATAAACATTTATCATTACATTCCTTTTTATGTCATGCACATAACAAGTTTCAACAACTTAGAACTTAATCTACCAAAGTGGTATTCCAAGTATACCTCGAATTTGCAGTAGATTCCTGGAGGCTAAATGTAAAAATCTGTATGAGACAATAGAATCCATGTGTTGTACATGGATTTTACTTTTATTTAGTAAAAGACATAATGATGATTTGGTGTCAAGTCAGGAAGAATTTTCTTGGAATTTATGAGAGTTTTTTTCATCATTACCAGAGCACCGCCAAGTAATTGTGCTGTAAGACTTTTGACATACCTTCCATGGTGTTGGTCAAAATACTAGCCATACTCATTGCTCTTTGCTTTGCTGTAGGATCTTCCAACAGATCCATGGAAACATGATAAGAACTGGACCGTCTCTTTCTTATTTCCGTTTCAGTAGTCGTGCCCTAAAAAAAATTTCATATGAAATAACTATTATTTTTAAAGGTAGCAAAATCCAAAGTGTTCCTGTAATAGGTGTTACTTAACTAAGTATTCACCATGCTTTCTCAGATGTAAACAGCTCATTAAGACATTGCTGGAATCATCATTCTTGGGAAGTGTTTAAAAGCCCATCATATTCTCAGCTTTCAGGGATGCCTGGGTTTGTGATCAAGATGGACTTTTCTAATTCCTCCATCTTGGAGCTTTGGGCTGGAGGGATCATGCCTATTACAGGATGGATAACCTTTTAGCATTTCAGCCAGTCCTATCTAGGACTTCAAACTGAAGCATATCACTCCTTGAGTTACTCACAGGTTGAGCTATTAAATCTTTATTTATATGTATTCATGTGGTTTAATGTATGAAAAGAACTTTAAAGGCTTCCCTAATATGTTCTCCTAAAATGAGAATTCCACTTTAAAATGCTTCTGTTCATTATAGACAGGTAACATTTCCCAACATCCTTAATAATAAAACTAATTTTTAGAACTATCTATAACTTTGTCTTACACTTACAACACAACCCATCCTTGGCATTGAAACTCTAATTTAAGGCAAAACATCAAATTGGGGGGGGGGTCTTTGAGTCTTAGCAATGTTGTAATGACTTGATATGTTTCTATTCCAAAATAAACTCACCAGGATTTCAATATGGGCAGAAATTTATTCCTACGTCAGGAGCTCAAACAATGAATTTAATGGTCACAGGAAAAAAGGGCAAAACTCAAGCATTCCTAATGTGGGTCTCAGTGCTAATAATAAATAAGAAGTCACCTTTAGTTCTCTGAGGATTTTCCTTATTTCTAAAATAGTAATATGAGTCCTGTTCATCTACTTTATTGTGCTATGAATAATTAACATTACTTTATTAACCTCCATGCCTCTAATGCATACATATTCAAAAGCAGACTTTCCACTCAATTGATAGGATTGTCATTAATGGGAATAAACATTCATTTAGGTCACTCTAAAATTAATTTTACTGTGAAAGAAAAGTAAAATTAATGAGAAAAGAAATAACCCCTCTCTGAAACTAAAGCTCTTTAAATCAAAAAGTTGTCTCTCAGAATTTAAAATATTTTGCCTTGTCAGAGAAAGGCAAAGTTGGAAGGAAAAAATAGGGTCACTTATGAATTTGGTAAAGTAGCAGGATACAAAATTAATGCACAGAAATCTCTCATTCCTGTATACTAATGATGAAAAATCTGAAATTGAAATTAAGAAAACACTCCCATTTACCATTGCAACAAAAAGAATAAACTATCTAGGAATAAACCTACCTTAGGAGACAAAAGACCTGTATGCAGAAAATTATAAGACACTGATGAAAGCAATTAAAGATGATACAAATAGATGGAGAGAAATACCATGTTCTTGGATTGGAAGAATCAACATTGTGAAAATGACTATACTACCCAAAGCAATCTACAGATTCAATGCAATCCCTATCAAACTACCACTGGCATTTTTCACAGAACTAGAACAAAAAATTTCACAATTTGTATGGAAACACAAAAGACCCCGAATAACCAAAGCAACCTTGAGAAAGAAAAACGGAGCTGGAGGAATCAGGTTCCCTGACTTATAGGAATCAGACTATACTACAAAGCTACAGTGATCAAGACAGTACGGCACTGGCATAAAAACAGAAATATAGATCAATGGAACAGGATAGAAAGCTCAGAGATAAACCCACGCACATATGTTCACCTTATCTTTGATAAAGGAGGCAAGGATATACAGTGGAGAAAAGACAGCCTCTTCAATAAGTGGTGCTGGGAAAACTGGACAGGTACATGTAAAAGTACGAAATTAGAACACTCCCTAACACCATACACAAAAATAAACTCAAAATGGATTAAAGACCTGAATGTTAGGCCAGACACTATCAAACTCTTAGAGGAAAACATAGGCAGAACACTCTATGACGTAAATCACAGCAAGATCCTTTTTGACCCACCTCGTAGAGAAATGGAAATACAAACAAAAATAAACAAATGGGACCTAATGAAAGTTTTTGCACAGCAAAGGAAACCATAAACAAGACGAAAAGACAACCCTCAGAATGGGAGAAAATATTTGCAAATGAAGCAACTGACAAAGGATTAATCTCCAAAATTTACAAGCAGCTCATGCAGCTCAATATCAAAAAAAACAAACAACCCAATCCAAAAATGGGCAGAAGACCTAAATAGACATTTCTCCAACGAAGATATACAGATTGCCAACAAACACATGAAAGAATGCTCAACATCATTAATCATTAGAGAAATGCAAATCAAAACTACAAAGAGATATCATCTCACACCGGTCAGAATGGCCATCATCAAAAAATCTAGAAACAATAAATGCTGGAGAGGGTGTGGAGAAAGAGGAACCCTCTTGCACTGTTGGTGGGAATGTAAATTGACAGAGCCACTATGGAGAACCGTATGGAGGTTCCTTAAACAACTAAAAATAGAACTATCATACAACCCAGCAATCCCACTACTGGGCATATACCCTGAAAAAACCATAATTCAAAAAGAGTCATGTGGGGCTTCCCTGGTGGCGCAGTGGTTGAGAATCTGCCTGCCAATGCAGGGGACACAGGTTCGAGCCCTGGTCTGGGAAGATCCCACATCCCGTGGAGCAACTAGGCCCGTGAGCCACAACTACTGAGCCTGCACGTCTGGAGCCTGGGCTCCGCAACAAGAGAGGCCACGATAGTGAGAGGCCCGCGCACCGCAATGAAGAGTGGCCCCTGCTTGCCGCAACTAGAGAAAGCCCTCGCACAGAAACAAAGACCCAACACAGCCAAAAATAAATAAATAAATAATTGATTAATTTAAAAAAAAAAAAGAGTCATGTACCACAATGTTCACTGCAGCTCTATTTACAATAGCCAGGACATGGAAGCAACCTAAGTGTCCTCTGACAGATGAATGGGTAAAGAAGATGTGGCCCATATATACAATGGAATATTACTCAGCCATAAAAAGAAACGAAACTGAGTTATTTGTAGTGAGGTGGATGGACCTAGAGTCTGTCATACAGAGTGAAGTAAGTCAGAAAGAGAAAAACAAATACTGTATGCTAACACATATATATGGAATCTAAAAAAAAAAAAAAAAAAAAGGTCATGAAGAACCTAGGGGCAAGATGGGAATAAACACACAGACCTACTTGAGGATATGGGGAGGGGGAAGGGTAAGCTGGAACAAAGTGAGAGAGTGGCATGGACATATATACATTACCAAATGTAAAATAGATAGCTAGTGGGAAGCAGCCACATAGCACAGGGAGATCAGCTCGGTGCTTTGTGACCACCTAGAGGGGTGGGAGGGAGGGAGATGCAAGAGGGAAGAGATATGGGGATATATGTGTATGTATAGCTGATTCACTTTGTTATAAATCAGTAACTAACACACCATTGTAAACAATTATACTCCAATAAAGATGCTGAAAGAAAGAAAGAAAGAAAGAAAGAAAGAAAGAAAGAAAGAAAGAAAGAAAGAAAGAAAGAAAGAAAGAAGGAAAGAAAGAAAGAAAAAAAATAGGGTCGCTTAAAGGTCATCTAGTCCCTTCTGCTCTATATAAAATTATATGTGTAATCCTATATCTGTCTAATTTTTAGTGCTAGATTCCAAAATCTCTAATGATATTACCAAGGAAATTCTTTCTTAAGTTAAATTGCTTCAGTTGAATTTATGTGTAAACTGCA
Source organism: Eubalaena glacialis (assembly GCF_028564815.1). Lineage (NCBI taxonomy): Eukaryota > Metazoa > Chordata > Mammalia > Artiodactyla > Balaenidae > Eubalaena > Eubalaena glacialis. The sequence continues at coordinate 173,442,916 of NC_083716.1, read as the reverse complement.
GGATACTGTGTGCTTTGGAGGGTGGCATTTGTTTGCAGCTCTTTATTTTCTGTTCTCTTTCCCTCTCTGCAGTCTTGCAAAGCCCCTTTTTTGGCCTGCACTTTCAGCTCATGTGGCACCATATGTTGCAGCTCATGTTGCAGTGCCCTGCCTCACACCTGACTGCAGCACTGAAGGACGGACACAAGGCAGCAGGAAATATAGATCACACTAGGCTTTGTTTCAAACTGCCCCAATTTGCCTTTAGAGATTTATCCCACCCTCTCTGATATGACAGGAGTTTTGTGGTAATTACTGATAAATGCTAAATATCTTCTGACAGACTGACATTCTCTTTGTATTTATGCAAAGAAGTTGTGGATTTATTTTTGTTTGTTCAATTAACCTTTATCAAGATCAGTGGTACTCATACTTTATTATGTGTAAGAACCATGTGAGATACTTGTCAAGGAAGAAGAAATTCCTGATCTTGCTCTCCTCGGCCTTTTGGTCTGAGTAAGACTGGGCCCAGAAATCTACATTTCTTTCTTTAAACCACTTTATTGAGGTATTATCGACATGTAAAAAGCTGTATATATTTCAGGTACGCAACTTGATGAGTTTGGGGATCAATATACACCCATGAACCATCACCACCGTCAGGTCATAAACATTTCCATCACCTTCTAAAGTTTCCTTCCACTCCTTTTATTATTGTTGTTGTTGCTATTTGGGGTAAGAACTCTTAACATAAGATCTACCTTCGTAGCAAATTTTAAATTTACAATTCAGTATTGTTAGCTCTAGGTCCTATACTATATAGTAACATATCCAGAATTTATTTATCTTGCATAAATGAAATTTTGGACCCTGCGGTCATCAAACTCAGAGAAGCAGAGAGTAGAATGGCAGTTGCCAGGGGTGGAGGGAGGGGGAAATGAGGAATTTCCACTTTGAAAAGTATCCCAGGGAATTCTGATGTAAGTAGTGTGAGGATGAAATATATTTTGAGATACACTGGGTTAAAATGAAAGTTTTTGTTTCCTTGGCCATGTCTTCTTTTCCATTTAAGAAAATTAATGGGAGGTAATATTGCAATACGGATAGAAGGTAGGTTCAGTAGTCAGCATACCTGGGGTCAAACCCTAGCTCCACCATGCACAGGCCTCAGTTTCCTCCTTATAAAATGAGGATATTAGTAACTACGATAAAGGTCTGTTGTGAGGACTAAATGAATTAATGCATGTAAAGTGTTCTGGACAGTGTCTGGTACATAGTTAGCCATGATTATTTTTTAAGAGAAGTTGACATTCCCTTTGCATTCTTCCAGTTTCTTTCACAACAAAGTTCTACTTTTTTCATGATTTGATCTGACTCCAGGATACCTGGACATTTCTCTGGGAGAAAGTGGTGGGGAGAGGCTATGTGAAAAAAGTGAAGAAGATCAGTGGCTATGTCTATAATCCAAGGTAAGAATCTCCTCTATTAGGTGACTGAAAGCTGACTCCATATGATTTTAATGTAGCTTAAAGAGCTCGTCCAACTATAATGAGTAGAATTGTGTAAAAAAAAAAAATACAGAGAAGATTTTAATATGATTCTGTAAGCTATAAAGTATAACCAATGACATTGCTAGAATATTTTTATATTGGCAAATGAAATCTTATTTAATAACGAAGTTAAAAAGCACCTATGTTTTACAAAGGAAATGTCAATAATATATCCCTGTAAGTATCTGGTATTTAGTTGAAACCCTTTTTCATATGCATGATTTAGGGCCACTATGTTTATTAAAAAATTCATGACGGTAATATAAAAATTGAAATCTGCCCTAACAATTACAACACATGACTTTACCAGGTACTTCGAGTGGCTTCTTTACCACACAGATGTACAATGGTCATTTGACTGGGTGCTAAAAATGTTACAGCACTCTGACCTGCCAAGAGGAAAAATGTTGCATTGCAGGATTTAGATGTATTTAGTAATACTATCTACTTCAAGTGGAAGTATCAAGTTCTTCTTTTAAAGGAACAGAGATAACAAGATCCTTAAGATAAGTATTTATATCATTTCTTGCATTTACTTTGCTTATATTAACTAATCATAATGCATGATAAATTGTTGCTATACTTTTTGGCAAGTTTCATTCTGTAGTAATAATGATGAAGGAATACTTCTAATTATAGTCTATGAGACCCAACCTACGTTTTTAACTCATTTGAGAAAAGTCTGAATTGAACAATTTGACAAAATAAGTTCATAACTTGAATGAACTGACCCCTGGCCTTTGAACGTTAGACTCAGTAAAATTCACACGTGTGGAAATCGAAACCCATTCCTGCCTGCAACCAGCCACAGCTCCCTCCCCAACAGCTGCAGGTTTCACTGGCCTCACCTCTGGCAGGAGCTGTCCAGCGGGAGACGTGAGGGCAGAAGGGCCCCCGACCAGGGAGACCACGCCGTTGCAATCCACAGAACTGTGCATCTTCCCGTTCATGGGCAGAACGGGGAGCACCCTGGAGGCGCGGCTGGCCTGGCTGACGTTGCTGGGGCGCCGCTCCCCGTGTCTGTGCGGCACAAACAGAGAGTCTCTTCTGCTGTCATTGTCTTCGAAGGTGCTGTGCTCGTCATCGGCAAAGTCATTCTCAGAGCCAATGTCCTTGGCTCGACCTCTGAAGCTGAAAAGGCTCGCCCTACTGTTGCGTCTTGGAGAGAAAAGGGAGCCACGGATGCTCAATAAAGACTATCAATAACAAGAAAGGAAACAAACAAAAAACAGATGAACAGAATTAAGTGCTGGTGTCCTGAACAATATGAGCCTGGACTCTTCATTTCATAGCTGTTGACTCACCAAAGGTAAGGCACTGGACAGGTGGAAGCAAGGGCTCCTGTGGCAACTGCTGGTGGGATTCTGGCACTTTCTACTAGGTTCAGGTCTTTTGTTCTGCTCTCCCTTTTCCTCCCTTCCTTCATTTTCATCTTCTGAGCTCTCATTTTCTACCATTTTCTTCTACTTTACCCATGACTTCAGATAGTCAGAAGTACCCCCCCGAAGACTGTTTTGTCTCATTTCTGGCACCTAGAACTGAAATCTTTGCTAGACCCTTCTCTAGAAACTATTCTTATTTAACAATCCAGTGGAAAGCAATTAAGTACACAACTATGTTTTGATCCTTTGAAGCCAAAACTACACCAGTAAGAGTTCACTAGTGCCCACACCCAGATGCAGATCTCACCACCGAGGAAAATAAAACCAATCTTGCTAGTAGGTCTGTTTAATTATAGTACAAGGAGCAACTTCTCTCCTTCCCTTTGCATATTTTATAACGGTCCTCATGAATAATTTAAACAAATCAAGCTGAAAGAACTGTATGATTCATTCCCTGATTTTCACTCTTCTGTCTCAAGAAATCTAAAGAGTACCACATTTACAAAAATCTGGTCTTCACTAAGTATCTGGTCACAACCATTTGACAATTTTCTAGATGGCTACAATGTCATTGCCATCATTCAGTTTACTTTGATTCTCAAACATAGTACCATTGAGCACAACGAATCATTTCCTGTTTATTACTAGTCTATTTTTACAACCTCACTCTAGTGAGCACTTGTTTCTGTTTGTCGAATACCCATTTGTCCTTTTTCTGTTGACAGTACGCCGATTATCTCCAAGAACTGCTCCCCAGGCAAGACCATGGCCCAGGTCTAGTCAATGAGTGTATTCCATGCCTCTGGCCGTAGAGACTGGTTTGAAAATGGGTAGGAGACCCTGCATGGTCCATTGACAGTCACCAATTTCTTGTACAATTGTTCGGAAAGAGGTGCATTTTCGATTGAGGTTGCTAAAAAATATTGAATGTAAGTTTGGAGCCATGGTGGGCATCTTATCAGCATATTGGAGGAACCTGGAGATGTGGAGTAATACTTGGCCCTGATAACATGTTTTGAGCCTTTGGATCTAGCTGTACCTAAAGCTACTCATTGATATCATTTATATAATTTAATCCTTTTTTTTTGCTTAAGCTGGCTTAAGCTGGATTTCTATGATTATTAATAGAATACCAACTTTATCATTTAACCATTACTAGTTTCATCTTTTTATCTCCCAAGGGTTTAAAGCTAACTAAAATTATTATTTTGTACCCATATATTTTTTACATTCCCTGACTAATAAGTATACATTTAACTTTATTTTCAGCTAAAGAATGATCTTCTCAATAACATCTATAAACATCTATAAAATGTCTATAATCTTTAAACACTATCTTATGTTATATGATCTTATTCATTATTTACAGAAACACAGCTAAGAGTACTGATCTGCTCCCACAGCAGAACTTATTTCTTCTTTTCCTATACCCATGTTTTTTCATCCTGTTATCAACTTCATTATTCTTTTCTTTTATTGTTTCCATATGAGTATTATTATTATTATTATTTTAATATTTATTTATTTATTTGGCTGTGCCAGGTCTTAGTTGCAGCACACAGTATCCCTGACCACGGATCAAACCCAGGCCCTGTACATTGGGAGTGTGGAGTCTTAACCACTGGACCACCAGGGAAGTCCCCAATACGAGTATTTTTTAAACTTCTCCTACACTATCCAATTTCTTTCATGTCTCCTTTCTCTCCTTTCACAAGGGACTTTGAATTAGCTATAAGGACATAACAGTTACAGAATTTCTGACCTGCTGGTTATCATTACCTCAAAAAGAAGCCAGATAAGAAATGCTTGGCAATAAGAAATAAAGTAGAAATTATGTATACGTACCACTCTTAGTAAGAGTTTTTATTTTAACTACAAGTACTCCCCTCAATTAGAGCCAATAGAAGGGCTGGAGAGAAATAAGTTATTAAATTGCACACAGTGTTTCTCAAAGTTCAAAGGTGAATTATGCCACAGAAGAGCATAGTTTACATATGGCAGCTATATGAAAAGTGACTGTTTCCCATCTGTTAGCATCAACTTCCACTGTTTACATTGATTACATAAATCCATAGCAATCAAATGCTATGCCACAAATAGAGGATGGACAGTAAGAAAAAATCTGCCATACCAAATGGATCTCTAAAAACTCCTGGTTTATCACAAATATGGAGGGAAATAATAACTTCAGAAAGTCAACAGTATCTTATAAAGGCTTCAAAATAAAATATTCAGGTTGTCTTGAGACGTCATTAGAGATTGCACTCTTGACTTTCTTCTTTCCCTTCTCCCACACTAACAAGTCATATTGAAGTCTAAAACATATATCATACAATCCACCTACCCTACTGAGAAAATTATAATCCTATGGTAAAAGTATACATTATATTTTTTTCAATATGAAAGTAGAAATGGTTACCAACACAGTTGCCTATCATGTCACTACAAAACAATAGTTTTTAATACTTTTGGGCCTTAGGCCCTTGAAAAATCTAACAAAAGCTATGGACCCTTCATCACTGCACCCAGGTTAAGAACCTGGTTCACTATTTTCAGTAGCACTTACAGCGTCTTGCAAAGTGGGATTAATATGATTTCAGCATCCCTCCCTTTCTTTCTCTTCCTTTATCTCTCTCTCTCTCTGTGCCTCTCCATCGCCCTCTCCATCTTCTTAGTTACTTGTCTGTCTACTTCTTTATCAGATAAAAATCTTTAGTTCTATTTTTATACACATACCACTTCAGAAACGAATATCAATTTGAGCCAGATATTACATGTTGTGTGAGTGATCACCTATAATGCCCAACTAGGAAGCAGAGGTTTTAAGAAGACAGTAGGGGGAAAATGTTATGTCTTTGGACAAAATTTACAGAAACAGATGGGATAGAGCCTAACATTTTCAGACTTTACTATTTTGCCTAGAATTAGTTCTATCGGACTTGAAATGAAGCAAATTGGAATAACTCTGTGGTATCTGTTGGTTTGCAGTTCAGATTTAGGTAGTTTTTCCTCAGGTAACTTACTTTCCTTCTTCCCTCCCTCCCTCCTTCTCCTTTTCCTTTCCTTCAAAATAAACAGTGCTCTAAAAAGGGGATTTGATTTTTTAAAAATTCACATTTATTAAGATTAGTATCTCCACTAATGTAATCATAATGACTGTGACAACAACATGAATAGGGGTGAGTAAATGTTGATATTTATTTAAAAACAAATTCTACTTCAAATTTGAATTCAACCTCACTAAGCCTTTAATTTATCCTATCTTATAATGTTACCTGGACTTGGAGTGAATCAGGCTGACATAAAAATTTATATGTATTAAACATAAGGCTATGTGAGACTGTGTATACTAAAAAATGTACAAAGAGCATGTATAATCCTAAACATACGTATCTTTTAAATGAAATCAAATAGTAAATTTCCTCAACAGTTTCTTAAGATTTTTTAAAATATTTTTATTTCTTTTAGTATTATTATTTAAAAAAAATTTTTTGGCCATGCCACATGGCATGCGGTGTCTTAGTTCCCTGACCAGGGATCAGACCTGCACCCCGCTGCATTGGAAGGTGAAGTCTTAACCACTGGACCGCCAGGGAAAAAAAAGATTTTTTTTTAAAGATATTCTTTCTAGTCAGCCTGATACAGTGGAAAGTTCAAGGGTATCAGTGTCAGGCCAAATCTGAATGCCGCTTCAACCTTTAATAACCAGATGACATTGGGCAATTATTTAACTTCACTGAGCCCAAAAAATAGTGAAAGTAGTACTATGCAGGGCTGTTAACATTAATTATGGTAGAATAAGAAGAATGCCAAGCACAAAACAGGCACTCAGCAAAGAATACCAGCCTTCCCCTGTCTTCACATCTGCAGATTGGGGATGAAGATTATAGTACCACCCTAGGGCTGTAGTGAGTGGCTTCAAGTAGCAATGCACCACGTAGGTGTTAGCTATTATCACTGTTATCGGTGTTGTTCAAATTGTGACTGTTAACTGTATGGGTATTAAGCTTTCACTACTGAAAAACTGTATTTCTGGTAATTCTCTTGGTAATTTCAAAGACAATTAAGGATCCTAAATTTCAAAGTTTCAGCAGCTTGTGTTGGTACATAAGCCAGAAGCATCTAGATATCATTTTCTGCACTATGTAAGTCAAGGTATTCTTTTCATGCAAGTCTCCTTAAACATGAGACACAGATAATCAAGAGCAATTAAGCACAACTGTTTATTTAGCGTCATAAATCTTCAGTGCACGTCTACCTAAAATTTTTGATTATATTTTTAGAAAAATTTTGCTTCGGTTTCCCTTGAAACAAGGACACGAAGAATACACTCCTCATAAGAAGTTTGCACGTGCATGGGAACAACTGCACAGATGGTCTGAGAGAATCCACTCTTCACTTCTAGGAACCTGTCACTCAGAAAACCTACAATTCACTGGGTCCAGGCACCACAGCTAAGAAGGGACAGTAACAATCTGCTGATGATTCCTCATGTAGAAAATTGCCCTGAGGAGTCTCATAATCACAAGCCTTCCCAAGCCCAGTGGGAGCTATGCTCTAAAAATGCTCTCCTGAATTCCCAAAGTTGTAAAACTCACAAATTCCTTGAGGTGATAACCAAAACACTCAATGATCGTTACCATTCTGAAAGCATTGTGCCATCCAGGAAGAAGGCAGTTTTATCTAACCAAATTCTGGCATATCTTAAAAAAATTGTGTTTGTTATGACAACGCAATTTATATAATCTAATATTTTTACCTGGTGTGGAGAGGAAAACCTCTTTTCATATGTCAGCCTGCTTCCTTCTAAGGAAAAACGGAAACCTTTTCTTCTTATGCTGTCTTCAGATTCAGATTTGCGGACCCCATCTTCCTTCTCTTCTTCTCCAGACTGTTCTTTCTGTTTCTTTTTCTTCCGTCTGTTTTTCAGCTCTTTTTCACTCTTGGAGCTCAACTTTGATGCTACTGAAGAACTTTCTGAGAAAACCCCTATCCCACCAGCACCACTGAAGTCTCTTGATTCAGCAGATGCGGCTGCAGCTGCTGCCTAGAAGGGTTCAAGGGAGATGGTAGTTGCATATACACTTTGAAAAACTCTATCTATGTTACTGCTTACTTTATCTTTGGTATCATGAATATGTGATTTTGAAAAATGATTCTCCATTCTAGTATGTATTTGGAAAACAATGCATTGTCGTTAGACCGACTGAAGAATTAAAATGAACAGAAAAGTGGAAATGCACAACAAAAGCAGATTATAGATTGTATATAAGAAAATCCCAGATCATGGCATCTGAATGAATTTGTAAATTTTAACAGTACAGTTATTGGAAAGAAAAAGTGTTCAATGTTGTTGCTGCTACCCCAGTATATTTTATTTATCTGATCTTTATTACATATTGATACTGTAAATTTCAACAGTACAGTTATTGGAAAGATAAAGTGCTCAGTATTGTTGCTGCTAGCCCAGTATATTTTATTTATCTGATCTTTATTACATATTGATATTTAGGATATTCTGTGTTAAAAGGGAACTGTACTCTACATCCAAGAAAAGACGAATATAGGCAATTGGATTAATGACATTAAGTCAAACAAATATACCTAGAGAAATTCTTGCCTTATTTTGAAGCCTCATCAGTCCAAATTATAGGATTTACAGAGTAGTAGGCAAAGAATGTAATGATTTAGTATGTTTATGTACCAGTGTTTTCCTTATGCGATCCACAAACTTGCATTTAAACACTTGAAATAGAAAATAAATATTAAATAGGTCTTTGTCTTTCTTCCAGACTCTATGAAATAATCTTCTCAGTTTGACCCTGGTTTTCTGACCTTTCCCACCTCTAGCAACACTAACGAAGAAGCAATTATAACTGAATTCTGCTTCCTCAGAAGATTAAGAAAATACTTCGAAGGCATGTAGGTATAACTACTTTGTGAGCTTGAGTCAATAAAGGGTCACAAGGGAGAAAAAAATGTCAACAAAGTCATTATAATTCGTCATGTTTGGATGCCATTACTATTGACAGTAAGTAATCATCAAAATAAAATAATAATCCCCTAATAAGCAAACAGGCTCCTAACACTTACCAAATACATATGACTTGTTTCGAATATCAATTACCACTGCTGATTTTGTGTGTTAGATGACTCTGATCTCGACAGTGTGGTCAGAGAGCTGAGATAAACAAACAAAAAGGCTCGATGCTTGCTACTATACCTGAGCTTCTTCTTGTTGCTTTTTTAATTGTTCAAGCATCTGCTGAAATTCAGCTTCTTTCTGTTCAGCCTCTTCCAGCGTTGCCTGATTCTGTTCCTCATAGGCCATGGCCACCACAGCCAGGATTAAATTTATAAGGTAGAATGAGCCCAAGAAAATGACTAGCACAAAAAATATCATATATGTTTTCCCAGCAGCACGTAATGTCTGCAAAAATGGAAGAGATATTTTATTAAATTTTATACAGGATGTTATGAGCTCACACTCTAAGTAATAAAGTATATTATAGCAATTCTCTTGATCTCAGTATTTCATGCTTCCCAGATGAATCATTTTATCTGTTCTCACCAGTTGATAAAGGTTTTCCCAGAAGTCTTGAGTCATAAGACGAAATAAGGACAAGAAAGCCCAGCTAAAGGTGTCGAAGCTTGTGTAGCCATAGTTGGGGTTTCTACCAGCCTTCACACAGATGTATCCTTCTGGACACTGGCTGTTATTAGGTTAAAGGAAAGAGAGGAAGTCAGTAACTGTAAGTTGGATGGCTGGCTTTCCTGTTTTTATAGATGCCAATATCCATTTTATGAGACACCAGGGAAAGCAGATTTCTCTCACTTTAGCCAGTGCTCAACCCAGCACTTAAGTGGACTGATTTACATAACAACAGAATCTGCTAAGTCTATTTGTGGATTCCTCTGTGATTCATGATTGTCATTATTATATTTATCATGTCTCCATATAAAAGCAATCATATTATGATTACTATCTTCTGGGATTTGTGAACATGAACAGAAAAATAAGTCTACAGGGAAAAATTTGATTTTCACTGAAGATATCTAGAGGCAGAAGTGTGTTGAATGTGGAGGTAGGCAAGAGGGCTAAAGAAAAGATGGTGGGGGCACATTGAGAGGAGTGAATGAGTCTGCAGAGTGAAGGTTTCATAGTATGACCTTAATGATCAAGCTGACCTGGCCTCAATACTGTGCCTGACACTTCTGGGCTGCGAGACCTTGGGCAAGTTTCCCACACTTGCTAGTCTTGGAGAACCTCATATGTAAGAAAGGGCTAATAACAGAACCTGCCTCCCAAACTTACAATCATTGAATACGATATCATATGTAAAACATTTAGTATAGTACAGAGAAAGAGTTAAAATCAGTCTGTTTTACTTATCACTAAGATCTGGAGATAAAGGCAGCACAATCTTTATCACATGAGCCAAATGCAAAGCCTGATGCTGATACCATTGGGAATTTTGCTACAGGTATTAGCTACTAATGTCCACAATATCATCTTCCACAGAAAGAACATTAGATTTCTGCCTATGATTCTAAAATCTTGTCAACTAGAGAAAGGTAACTATTTCTCTGAATTTTCCTCCTTGCTTTAGCTCCAGGTACAATACTTCTTAATAACAAGCATTCACATGATGCCAATCATAATAATTAAAAGTACTTATTGAATGCTGTAATAGCTAAACATTCATTAATCCATTTAATTCTCACAGCCACCCTATAATTATTCCTATTTATCACATGGGGAAATCAAGGCAAGGAGAGGTGACGTTATATGGTGAAGTCTGGGTTTGAATTCATATAAACTCTCCAGTCTACGCTGTTAACCGCTTTGCTAAAATATGCTAAACATGTACTCACCACACCTCAGATATTGACATTATCTTCAGATATCTTACATTTTATGCCATGGAGACCACATTAGCTTATATAGAATATCACACTTATAAAAGAACATGCTTATGAATTCTATTAACTTAAGCTTCTTATGTATATGTACTGCTTTTCCCTATATTTTCCGTTGAACTAATTTGCAAGATTAGCTGTGACCTAGTATGGAAAAATAATTGCTGCGTATGAGTGAGTGTGTGAAGGAGGTGAGAATCCACACTCATCCCAGCTATTTTGAGAGTCAGTGTGAAGTGGAATTTATGGAGGGCTTTGAATGAGGAGCAAGCGGGGGCTGGACGGGTGGAAGGTAGCAGGTTATGAAGGCCGATGGAGTAGTGTGGACTGAGACTCAACACAAAACATCACTTACCCTGCATCTGAGCTGTTGCCACAAAGCAGAGCATCATTTTGCCCTTCCAAAAAATAGAAGTGACCTATTTAAAAGAATAAAGAATAGAAAGAATCATTAAAAAAAAACCCTCAAAACACTTCAGCCATTGTGTCTAGGTAACAAAGCTTACCTTTTTTTAAACCATAATGAAATTGATAAAATAATAAATATGTATAGGGCTAAATGAAAATATTTTAATAATAATTGAATATTAAACAAATATCAAAAAACATTTTTGATTAAACGAATGTTTAGAAAATTGATTTAAAAAGAAATTTTTTGGTAAGGAATAACTATTATAGCATTCTCTATCAGCATTTATTGCAAATATAAACTCAAATTGCTTGGGATAATTCAAAAAATAGCTGTCAAATTAAGGCTGTTTGGCACAAAAAGTGAGAGATAGGAAAGCCTTGTTGCTTCTAAATGCTGCCATGAAATAACATTTTATTTTACAACTACGCTTTGCCTGGACCCAAACTAGATTCAGACCTTTGTTTTCCCTACCAATTTTAACTTAATTTCTTGTGAAAAGTGGACTGAGCTGTTTGCTCTTTCCATGATACTGTAAGTAAGTGGTTTGCTTTGAGTTTTGGCTTGAATACTGTCTTTCAAGATAAACTTGCTTCTTTGGAGATACGTATTTTCTAAGTATACCTATTTTTTATTCTTAAGGAATACCTTATATATAAATTTAATAAGTTGCAAAGATGATCTCAGGAAACATACACATATATAAACATACGTATTTACATATTCACATACAAAAACACACAGACACATATACATTAAAAAAACACACACATAACCCCCACAAAAAAATTTTACTATAGTTTTCAGGAATACTTAAAAGGCTATATTCAAGGAATACCCTAATATATTATGTAGGTCAATCTGGGTCATAATTTCACAAAAAATTTTAGATCCTTACCTCATAACATACATCAAAAAATCATTCTAGATATTTAGAGATTAAAGATTTAAAGACAAGTCCATTAATATAATATAAAAATATGTAGGTTTTCTTTTCAATCTAGAATATACAGGTGGCTGTTTTATATGCAGAATATACAGGTGGCTGTTTTATATGCAGAATATCTAGGTGAAAATTTTTATTATTTCTGAATCCAGAAGCATTTTATAATCTTAAATATAGAAAAAAAGAAAACAAATTTGATGACTTGATTGCCTAAAACTCAGAATCACTTAGGGACCAAAAACAAACAATAAGAAGAAAAAACAAGCTGGAGAATATATTCACCAAAAAAAGACAAAATGTTAAGATACTTGATAAATTATAGAGATCTTATGAATTCCCAAAATATACTATCACCTGATAGAATAACAGGTAAAAATGTCAACAGATAATTCACATTACATTAAATATATAACTTGCTAATGATACTAATAAACAATTATAGATTCTACCACATTAATAATTAAAAAGAGGATACACTTTTCCTTCCATCAGAAGATGTTAAAATATGGTAATAATCAATATTAATGAGAATTCAGTAAGATGGCCACTGCTGCAGGAGGTATATAGTGGTCTGACCTCTTTGGAGAGCAATATGACACTATGTCTCCCTAGCCTTAATCTCATCATACCCTTTAACCCCTCAAAATTCTACTAATAGAAATCTATCTGAAGGAAACAATCAGAAATAGAGAAAAGATTTATGTGCAAAGATTGTCACTGTGCTGTTATTATAACATTAATAAATGGGAAATTTCATAAATAATGAAATCATTTGTTTTATTTATTCACTTGTCCAAAGAATCTTAATCTCTTCAGT